>NC_091127.1:24906640-25217890 GCF_040183065.1 Periplaneta americana | reverse complement strand
GGGTTGTATCCGGTGTGGCTTAGTGGATAAAGCATCAGCACGTAGAGCTGAAAACCCGGGTTCAAATCCCGGCGCCGGAGAGAATTTTTCTCCGTTCCATTACTCTTTCATCATATTAACAAGTAAGTTTCTTTGTGAATTTGCATTTTTTATGTTTAGTATATTTCAAGAATGTTCCATTCCATATTTGTAATTTTTTTTAGCACAATGGCAGGTGAAGAGTACAGCATATTATTATAAATGTGTTAGAGCCTATTGCTTTATTGTATAATAAGTGTCCTATTATTCCTATAAACGGATGTCGAGCATTTACGTTTTTCCTCTCTCTTGAAAAATTTAGTCTCTTAGGCCCGTATTCATAGACATTTTTAGCGCAGGCTTGCGGTGGATGATCAGCATTTTTCGTATTCATAAACCAGTGTTAGCGATAGGATATGATTTGAATTCTGTACAAGTAACCAGTGGATAGCCGGGGCTAGCTTAGTACGCTCGTAGCGTGTGCTGCGAAATGTCTATGAATAGCACCCCTGGAGTTGGGACGTTTTTGTACTCACAAGGTCATATGTAACATTGAAAAATTATTTTGCAGAACGAAAAGTTACATTTGTTCGGATCAAATTTCTTTACATTTGAAGGATAAAACTAAAATTCTTTATATAATTTATTATCATAATACACTGCTCTCTTAAATTACTGAGCATTTTGGGAATTCAGTCGGTGACTTCCCCAAAACACGCTATGAAATATTTCGTATAAAACAATTTTTATCTCGAAAAGGAAGCAAAAACAAACGAAGTTGGATTAAACTAAAATTAACGACATTATTTACGGTTCACTCTCTCTATGTTCAGTAACGACATTTTTCTTCGGTGAACAAAATGTTTAGTGGTGCGAGATTTTTTAATATTAGGAACTACATTTTGTAATATTTACCCGTCAAAAAACCTTCAGATGAGGTTTCAATGCGTTAGTTTCAAATGTTCCATTGCGAGAGTTTATAATACTGCGATACACGCTTGCGTAAGTAGTTTTATAATTTTGAGAGTGTAAAGGAATTTATGGACATACATTATTTTCTGTAGACAAAGAACACTGTGTGGTATATGAATTTGATGCATTTTCTTATATAGCCGTATTTACATCAATTCGAGCTCAGTTTACGAGGTCAAATTTGATACATTTTTCGTTCTCCCAGCTCCCTTTGAAGGATTCCACTGATATCTATCCCACGTTCTCTTTGAAAACTGAATTGCAGCCTCTTATAAGAGCCATGTCCATCTTCATTTATCATGCAAAAGGGACGGAAAAGCAAATTGATCTCGTTAGACATCAGTTCCGTCCAAATCCCCTTTTTGACGGGCTTTGCATGTAAGTCCAACGAGGGACTTTATACCACGCGGAGAGAATTCTGATGCTGCCAACCTCATGGCCATACCAACGTAATATTTTACGCTGAAAGTTTGATACAAAGATTTGAGTGAGACATTATTTACAGAAATATTAACTGAACTCACTCCTTCGAAAAGACGAGTATCACGCGTTTGTGAAAAAGCAATGAACAAACAAGTTTTAAAAAATCAGTTCCCTAGATCAGCCGTGGCGAAAATGTCACTCGCGAGCACATTGTGGTTCGCAATGATTGCTATGCATTTCTCTTGCTTCCTACCTCCCCCAACCCCCACCGTCTCACTCGCTGGAGTCAAACTCCATTCCATTGTATTTGTCTCTGACCTGCGAGTGGCGTATCGTCGCAATGACTCTCTCGAAACCATGTACCTCTACAAAAACGAAAGTTTCAAGTAGGATGGGAGGATGTATGATTTGTTCACAAATATTATGAGGAAAACGGTTGTATAACGTAAAACGGCGTTATACTACATGTCACTCATGAAATATTAAAAGGTTGTGTTATCATCATCATCATCATCATCATCATCATCATCATCATCATCATCATATCATCATCATCATTTCTGCAGGCTACGTCGATCCTTTTTCAGCAGGTGTACGAATAATGCGGTTAGCTCTTCAATTTGAACGTAGCTAGATTTACAATGTGATGTTAAATGAAAGCTAGATATAGGCCTAAGGACTTGACAAATGTTGAACTTTCCAAATCTTTGCCAAAAAATAAATATTCGAAGCTTCGTTCTTTCTCATGCTCTGTTGAAGCCATGTTCGCTACAACATATGTTTGTGAAAAATTATTTTCAACCATGAAAATAGTAAAAACCAATTTAGATCACGACTGACAGACGAATACCTTCGTGATCAACTACGACTGGCAGTAAGTGGCATAATTCCTGATTTTGAAACTCTGTCGCAGAGACATTCCGAATATAATTAATTTTAGGTTGTGATAATGTGTCCTATGTTTTCTTATTCATTTCTTTCTTCGATACACATACTAAACATTAGTTTGTAACCTTATACTATATGAAATTGTATTTAAGTGCTTGACGTAAGGAAAATGAAAATCCGTTAATAAGTCAGACAGTTACTTCTCTTCCCCTTCGGGTGTCCGCCTCCTTCCATAGGCGCTATGCACGTTGCAGGTTACACAATAGCTCGGCGCACGATCACATTTTCGCCACGGCTGCCCTAGATGCACCCGCAGCCGGCTGGTCGGCCTGGGCCCTTAAAGGGCTTTAGCACCATGGATTATTAGTGTAATGATAGAATTGCATTAGATGTTAACTCTAAAGTCTTGATTATATTGTTTTTGGACAAATAACTATTGTGAAAATATTGTGTCTGAAAATTGCTATAGCGACTGTCTGCACGGAAAGCCAGCTATGCCTGAGCCTTCTCTTCAAACCTCACTTCTTTTCATTAAAATATCGCGTTTCAAAATCGCGAACTCCTCGTGTTAGACTATATAGAAGCAAGCAAATATAGCAGTGAGGGCGAGAAATTTTTAATTTTAGATATCAGGAGCGAGACGCTGGTAGAAAACACTCCTCGAATTTTATACGAGAAATGACGTATTTTTATGGAACACTTGACTTGAATGTAAACTTCTCTGTTGATAATGGAGAACGTTGCTTGATTTTATAAATGGAAGGGATGGATATAGTTGTGGCAAGATAGTAACGCTCGACGTTAGTACTGACATCTGCCTGTCGGTATCGGAATTAATGTGCCGATTATTCTGTGGAGGCACGAAAAGAGTCATTTCTATTTACCTTTGACGTCTATATTCGACTTACATTCATTTATTCATAGTGTTCTGCCAAAGGGCAGGTCTTTCACTGCCTTCATTTATTTTCATTTCATTATTTTCAGTTATATTTAATATCGGAATATGTATGATAAATCTTTCTTGTGTTAAATTTTAACGTACCTTGTTAACATGTTTCGACCTATTTTTGGTCATCTTCAGAACTTGTCGTTGTTGGTGTTGGCACCTCTTGTTTCCTGTGTGGGCGCGTTCGTAGTGTAGAGTCAAAGAGTGTATGTGTTTTGATATTGAGTTGTGTGTTGAGAATATCGTTGGGGTGTGTTTTCGTGTGTCTGTATATTTCATATTGTTCTAGTGTGTTGAGTTTCTGGCTTTTTGGTTGGATGTGTAGTATTTCCATGTCTGTGTTGATGTCTCTGTAGGTGTGGTTGGCATTTGTGATGTGTTCTGCATATGTGGAGGTGTTTTGTAATTTTGTTATGGCTGTGATATGTTCTTTGTAACGTGTTTGAAATGATCTGCCTGTCTGTCCTATGTAGAAGTTGTTGCAGGTGTTACACTTGAGTTTGTATAACAACAACTTCTATATAGGACAGACAATATGAAATATACAGACACACGAAAACACACCCCAGCGATATTCTCAACACACAACTCAATTTCAAAACACATACACTCTTTGACTCTACACTACGAACGCACCCACACAGGAAACAAGAGGCGCCAACACCAACAACGACCAGTTCTGAAGATGACCAAAAATAGGTCGAAACATGTTAACAAGGTACGATAAAATTTTACACAAGAAAGACTTATCATACATATTCCGAAATGATACAGTGTTAAAAGTTGTGTAATCAAGATGTATATATTTAATATTTAAACATTTTCACTAGGCAATTTCTTCTTAGCCAGTGGACCAGCAAACTTCTTTTTCTCTTTGTGATCAGTTTCAGAATTATTCTTCAGTTTTCATTCAGGAATTGAATTGAATTGAATACAGAGTTTTTTGCTGCTGAAAAAAAACCGGGGTGCATTTCAGGCCTGGTAGAATATAGCTGCGCCAAGATTCTATTTTTCGAGGTCGGGCGGCGCCAGGACACTTTCCTGATTTTTACATTATCGTCAAATTATAAAAAAATCATATTTTATTAATAGTTAAACAATTTTATAGTGAAGTATATACTCTTCTGACTTAAGAACTTCTTTATCTTTGCTGCCAGGAAATTGTTCCAATTTTGTTTTCTATATGGCTATGACGTGAATATGTTAGGAGAAAATCCACAGACAATTAGGGAAAACACGGGAATTTTACTGGAAGCAAGTAAAGAGATAGGTTTGGAATTAAATCCCGAAAAGACAAAGTATATGATTATGTCTCGTGACGACAATATTGTACGAAATGGAAATATAACAATTGGAAGTTTATCTTTTGAAGAGGTGGAGAAGTTCAAATATCTTGGAGCAACAGTAACAAATATAAATGATACTCGGGAGGAAATTAAACACAGAATAAATATAGGAAATGTCTGTTATTATTCGGTTGAGAAGCTTTTATCATCTAGTCTGCTGTCGAAAAATCTGAAAGTTAGAATTTATAAAACAGTTATATTACCGGTTGTTCTGTATGGTTGTGAAACTTGGACTCTCACTTTGAGAGAGGAACAGATATTAAGTGTGTTTGAGAATAAGGTGCTTAGGAAAATATTTGGGGCTAAGAGGGATGAAGTTACAGGAGAATGGAGAAAGTTACACAACACAGAACTGCACGCATTGTATTCTTCACCTGACATAATTAGGAACATTAAATCCAAACGTCTGAGATGGGCAGGGCATGTAGCACGTATGGGCGAATCCAGAAATACATATAGAGTGTTAGTTGGGAGGCCGGAGGGAAAAAGACCTTTGGGGAGGCCGAGACGTAGATGGGAAGATAATATTAAAATGGATTTGAGGGAGGTGGGATATGATGATAGAGACTGGATTAATCTTGCTCAGGATAGGGAGCATTGGCGGGCTTATGTGAGGGCGGAAATGAATCTCCGGGTTCCATAAAAGCCAGTAAGTAAGTAAGTAAGTAAGTAAGTATATGCATATGTGCAACCAACAGTTACTGTTCAAGCAATGTCCCTGTAGCTTATGCTTTGAAATTCTAGAGCAAGGGGATTTTTTTTTAAGAAATACACCACTGATAAAAACCACGCTGCTTTCTGTACTTTCACTTCGGTAATACTGAAAATATGTCCTCAACATAACTTACCAATCCCTTCGTATGTATTCTGAGCGCCTTGTTATATGCCGTATGCAGATGAATGTCTATGATTATTATTAACGCGCGTTGACTAGAACGCTCGTGTGAACATCCCTACTCTCTTCCAGGAAAGTTGAAGCATGCGTTACCAACTGCAACACGTGTTCTAGCATGTTAACGTCAGCATCCGCTACGTCGCGCAACAGACGCGCATTGGCTGTTATGAGGCGCTCATGAGCATGACCTACGTACTATACTCAGGGCCGTACTCAGGAACGTCACTTTCACTTACATCCGACTTTAGTATACTGTTTTCGCTGTAAGAAAAATCCTAATGTAAACATAAGTACGTTGCTGTCATATCCGTGATTGGTTCCCAGTCGAAACACTCACATGACGCAGGAAAATATAGTTCGTATTTGGAAACCACAGTCTTGTATTATTTGAAAATAAAAAATTTAATTCTAGTTGTTAAACACGATGAAACATTTAACTTCACTCATGAGTAAAACGCTGTGTAAAAGAAAAGCTACTTTTATATTTTATGCACTATGAACGCGGATGAATACAAACAGTAATACCGAGGTAGTCTGTTCTTGTAACAAGCTGGCGTCACTTGAGCTCGTAGTTGTTCATGTAAGCACGTGGTACTGAAGTATGGCTTCTGTATCCTCAACTGTCCATTGTGAAGACATAAGACTTAAAAATAATTTAATTACAGTAATTATAAAGTAACAGTTTCCTTAGCAAACGAATGCATAGTAGTGAGGTTAGGCCTACTTGACGAGTAACGGGAAATGTTTAACATGAAACAGAATGTACAACAATAGGCGGGAACACGTACTGAGAATCTATGGCGTCAAACAGTGGCCAATGAAGCCTCACTTCAGTCACGTGCTATTGTTTACATAAGGATTTTTCTTACAGCAAAAAGATTATAGGTAGAAAACTAGCCAAAAGCTAGTAAGATTCAAGATACGTGAAGACAAACCTTACACTTTATTAGTGCTATAATTAGCATGAACAACAATTAATGAGACATTTTTGCCATCATCATCATCATCATCATCATCATCATCATCATCATCATCATCGTCAACTCTTCAAGGATTATGAGAGCACTCCTTTTCCGGCCTCATGTTTCGTGCCATCTTTTTGCAGGTCTTCCTACATCTCTCTAACCAGACGGTTGATATCTACAGGTTGATTCACGAGAATTTACCGTCACTAACGGAGCTTATTTCCGAAGACATGTTGAGCAAAAAATGTTATATAGGCATTTTTTCTAATCTGAATATTTTCAGACTTACATTAATTTAAAAATGTTAGTAAAACACTTTTTTCTTTTAAATTTAAGGATAAAAAATATTACAAATAGAGAATGAACTATTCAGAACTCTCATTTCTTTAATTAGCTGGTGTTAAGAATATGTTGTTAATTGCTTTGTACAGATTTTTTTTCTCAATTTTTAACTAAAATGACATCATTCTTACGCACTTACCACAAAAATTGTTACAATTCATACGACTTTAGGAACTTGAGTTTTTACAGTTTAATTATGCATCATAATGTACAGCTGTCAAAGAAAAAGTGGCCGCTCTCTTGAAGCTAAGTTCCCTTCGGGTATCTTCGCTACAATTCGGAGACAGATGTTACATGTTGTTGGACCACGTTTCCTGATATCTATAGTTATAGTTAAAGTGTTCTGTGTGTTACTTATAGCGTAATGGTAGCGTTCCGGGTTGGTATTCGTGAGGTCGTGCGTTCGACCACAATCTAGTGCCTTTTATGTTTTTTATTGTTTTTAAGAGAGAAAAAATATAAAATGCTTCGTCTCTTTCATGGCTGTTAGTAATTGACATCAGGTTCATGAATGTATTATGTCATGACTTTATCATTATTTATTATGACATAATGGCTGCAAATAGAAATAAAGAAAGATTTTATTCTCAACACAATATCTTTCGTGGCATAAGCAAAACAAACGTACTGGCGTCTGGCTTAGAACATTAAAAAAATTTAGGGCCGTATTCATAGATATTTTTAGCGCTGGTTTCCGGTGGATGATCATCGTTTTTCGTATTCATAAACCAGTGTCAGCGATAGGATATGATTTGAATTCTGTACAAGTAACCAGTCGATAGCCGGGGCTAGCTTAGTACGCTCGTAGCGCGTGCTGCGAAATGTCTATGAATAGCACTCTAAACGTTAAAAAAACAAAACAAAAAGCCATGATTCAGTATTTAATCCATCTTCCTCTCATCTCGATCACATCTTGCGGTCGAGTGGGCATGGAATCGACTAGTCTTTTAAAATATCGACTGTTCTCAGCCACGACATCCCAAACATCCTGGACACACACACCTACGTAAAGTGCTAGGAAACTTAGTATGGAATAAATAAAGTTTTCTTTGTCAATAGGCCTATGAATTCATTATTACATGTGCGAACTTCAGAACGTTATTTCTGCCTTGTTGATTATTAATTTTGTTTATTTATTCGGCAGTTTTGTGTGTTTTTCTTCATTCTCGCTAGGTGTAAATCCTCACTTTCACGGATTTCCTTGGGAATTTACTTTCATTTATTTAATTTTAAATGTCAGGTTTGCCAGCGTTATAATTTGCTAACTCAGCGCTGACAGACATGCACGAGAGCGCCCGCCTTGTCATGTTCTCCTTATAGCGCTCAAATTATACTTTAATGAGTTGCTCAGCTTCCACACTTGAGACAGATAATTAGCGCCTGCGCCATGCTGGTTGCTACGGCAACCGGCCCTGTTCTGCAAATGGAGGCATTTTGCAATTTCGTGAATGGGATAATGACATCTGCGTGTTCTTAACTACCACCACATATCACGCCGCGCTGTCGTTGCGGACCGTCGTGAGAACAAACTTGACAGATACCTTGCAAGTAACTTAGAGAAACACATTTTACTTCATATCTGTAGGAAGTATAGTTAAGGGTATATGTACGTGAACGACCACAAATATTATCAGAAAATGCAGGCCCTAAATTTCTCAAAATTTATAAGGAAATGAACTCACAATTGGACAAAAATTACAAGGTACCACAACAAGACTTATTAGAACTTAAATATCTGATGAAAGTATAAAAAAGGTTACTAATAATATTTTTTAGAATTCACTTTTTACTTTAAATTAAATTTTCCAAAATTTGAACATTTTCACACATATTATTTCATAATTCCACACCATTAGAGATAGAATTCCGAAATTTTATACACTAATTTAACATGCATTTATGCAAAAGGTAGACTACAATAATGCCCATTTGTTGAGTATAGAAAAATTAGGTCACAAAACATTATATAAATTTTAATATATTTTATATAGGACAAATAAAAAATTAATTCTATTAAAATAAACAACCATACATATCTGAGAGTAGTCTACTTTCTAGAAATGAGTGTTTATTACACGCAGGAAAAATATTAAAGGTGTCAGAGAGACCATAACAATGTTATGGTTACGAAATGATGTAGCGGCAGAATTTCTTTTTTCATACTTTGATAAAACTGGTTTGAAAAATATTTTTAGTAATCTTTTTTATGCTTTTATGAGATATTTAAATTCTAATAAGTCTTGTTGTGGTACCACGTAATTTTTGTCCAATTGTGAGTTCATTTTCTCATAAAATTTTAGAAATTTAGAGCCTGCATTTTCTCATATTATTTGCAGTCGTTCACGTACAGTACATATACCATTAACAAACTTAGATGCAGAAGAATATAAATTTCAATATTTTCACAGATACAGGGTGGAAGGTAACCTTTTACAATCCTTCTGGGATATGACATCTCGAATTATGACAAACAAGAAAGTCTAATAATATTTTGTTCCCAGAAGGGCGTTTTCCGAAAAAAAAAATGTCCTTCTGTAACTTGAAATTATGATTAAGTTTTTCATGAAACTGCTAAAAATTGGATTTTTATCTCATGTAGGATGATAGAGTAAGCTATGTATGGCCATGTTATAGTAGTATTTGGATAGAAAATAACACAGATTTCGAATAAACCGCGTTAATAATCTGTACACATTGCATGGGAACAGGACTGTGACACGCTGGCAACACTGTTTCTTACGTAAGCAAACCATGTGGCCGAGCTAGGTGTACGGAGCGGACGCTACGCTTACATTCACTTCGTCATTAGTTGTAGGCTACGTGCAGTTCGAAGCAGTTGAAACACAACGAGATGCCACAGTTTTCTAATCGTGAGTATCTGGACATGTAATTAATTTATGACGAAACTGGTCACAATGCCGCTGCAGCTGCTCGCTTATACCGTGACAGATAACTGGATCAGGAGTGTGAAAGTTGTAGACACGTAACTGGTGGACACTTTGAACAATACCTTTAAAAGTCACTGTAGAGAATGGTGTACAAAATTTAACAGTGTACCCCACATTAATGTGTACCATTTTCATTTAATTTCAGAGTTCTTTATATCTTCCAAACATTGTATTGTAATTGAGTTGAAGTGACGTCGACTTTGTGATTCTCAATATAAAATAATACGATATTTAAAGGATTAATTTTTTTATGCATAATCTTTCATTCTGCTGTATTATTGATTAAATTGTCTTAAAATTTAACAGAAACTACGTGTTTGTTCGTACTAAATTTAGTGCTGAAACAATATAATAACGAACATTTCATCATAGATAACGAATAACATAGTTCATGTAATTAACATGTTACGAATTACATAAATTTTGATTTGACTGAATTCTCAACAGATGTTTTAATTTACAAAACGGTATGTGTGTACATCCTCTCAAAACCCCTGCCAAGTAGATGATTGGAGCGGCATTCAGTATGCTGGGATGCAATGATCTCGCGAATTAAACACTGCTACTGTCTACAACGTTGCAACATTGCAACATTCATTTTCTCGAAATATTACAAAAACTATTCGTCGTATGAAAAAATAATATTTGACAAAACGTTCCCAAATGACATGATCTGTTGTGTGTGTGAATGATTGTAAAAGGTTACCTTCTACCCTGTATAGCTACATGTTTTACGTAGTGACGGCTTATGGAATTCAATCATCAAAGATTTCAGATACGAATGTCTAACAAGAACGTTGAAATTTTATAATTAAAATAATGCACAACGTTGACTTTCATAATTTGAATTGACACTCCATTCATGTCCATCATAGGAACTAAACATCGTAAGCCTTTGAACTGACTCTCTCTACCCGTGGAATGGACTTACCGCACATTCGCTTTCGAAGGAAACGCAAATATTTGAATTGACACTCAAAATATGTGATTGGTTCTCAGCCAGTAAATTAGTATTAAAATTGTAACAAAATTAACATAATCCAATTTAAATCTTGCCAAAATTCAACCTTGCAAATTTAAAGCCCAAAAATTAACAACAGGTTCCAAACAGAAACAAAAACAAGCAAATTTGAATAATTTCAAGGGAAAAATTGTTCCGGGGCCGGGTATCGATCCCGGGACCTCTGGTTGAACGTACCAGCGCTCTTACCAACTGAGCTACCCGGGAACTCCACCCGACACCGTCTCAACTTTTCCCTTTATATCCACACAACTCGCGTGGGCTGGCGAAACGCCAGAGACCCACATCGAGTGCACACAATCTCTGTGTGACTTGGAATTGTGGTTTTCTGTTAACGTACACAGTAACGTATATATTATGCAAACCTAGTCTTTCAGGTAATGCTCCCTGTAAAGCAGATTTGAATAATTTCAAATGGAATTGTGGTTTTCTGTTAACGTACACAGTAACGTATATATTATGCAAATCTAGTCTTTCAGGTAATGCTCCCTGTAAAGCAGATTTGAATAATTTCAAATGGAATTGTGGTTTTCTGTTAACGTACACAGTAACGTATATATTATGCAAATCTAGTCTTTCAGGTAATGCTCCCTGTAAAGCAGATTTGAATAATTTCAATGGAATTGTGGTTTTCTGTTAACGTACACAGTAACGTATATATTATGCAAATCTAGTCTTTCAGGTAATGCTCCCTGTAAAGTAGATTTGAATAATTTCAATGGAATTGTGGTTTTCTGTTAACGTACACAGTAACGTATATATTATGCAAATCTAGTCTTTCAGGTGAAGCTCCCTGTAAAGCAGATTTGAATAATTTCAAATGGAATTGTGGTTTTCTGTTAACGTACACAGTAACGTATATATTATGCAAATCTAGTCTTTCAGGTAATGCTCCCTGTGAAGCAGATTTGAATAATTTCAAATGGAATTGTGGTTTTCTGTTAACGTACACAGTAACGTATATATTATACAAATCTAGTCTTTCAGGTAACGCTCCCTGTAAAGCAGATTTGAATAATTTCAAATGGAATTGTGGTTTTCTGTTAACGTACACAGTAACGTATATATTATACAAATCTAGTCTTTCAGGTAATGCTCCCTGTAAAGCAGATTTGAATAATTTCAAATGGAATTGTGGTTTTCTGTTAACGTACACAGTAACGTATATATTATGCAAATCTAGTCTTTCAGGTAATGCTCCCTGTAAAGCAGATTTGAATAATTTCAAATGGAATTGTGGTTTTCTGTTAACGTACACAGTAACGTATATATTATGCAAATCTAGTCTTTCAGGTAATGCTCCCTGTAAAGCAGATTTGAATAATTTCAAATGGAATTGTGGTTTTCTGTTAACGTACACAGTAACGTATATATTATGCAAATCTAGTCTTTCAGGTAATGCTCCCTGTAAAGCAGATTGGAATAATTTGAAATTATTCAAATCTGCTTTACAGGGAGCATTACCTGAATGACTAGATTTGCATACAAACAAGCAAATTCCTTGGCTTACAAATCGATGTTTTAAATTAGAAAAATCATATTAAAGAAATTACCCCAAACTGAATTCAGCATGTTAAGAGGTCTAGGAATTTTCAGAGTTCAGTGGGAAGCATTTCTTCAGCACATAAATGTATGTCGGCTGCTTCTGGATGAAAACAATCCTTATATTGCTGCTAACCGAAACCTTCAAGACGAAATTGATCTGAGTATTAGTCGCTTACCCCTTCAGCCAGACCATGTTACTGATTTTCGATCAAAATGTTTTGAGAAGAACACTTCGTGAGGACTCCTTTAAGAAATGGAGTGAACTTCCTGGAAAAGAGAAAGGTGTCACATATATTCCCACTGGAAGAAAGGGAATGCATGGATTTCCAACAAGAAGTGTCTCCCTGCAGCCAATGGACTGAAGCGATCAAAATGAGCTGCAACGTTGTTCCAGTCAGAAGCCTCCCAGGCAGAAGCCTTGGTACTGCCATTGCAGAAGATGCGATGAGCAAGAAACCTTAGCGCATGTACTGGGCTTTTGCTGGAAGGGAGAATTACTGAGAATTGACCGTCATAATAAAATTCGCTCCATGATTGCCAATGAACTTCGCCGGGCTGATAAGTATGAAGTGTACGAGGAAATTGGGTGCCTTTCTGCTGACGATTCAACTCGAAGAGCAGATATCATTGTTATAGACCGAAAAACAATTGTGGACTCATTCTCGATCCCACAGTCCGTTTTGAGAACAGCGAGGAACAACCTAGAGAAGTCTGCAAAGAAAAACGGCAATGCTGCAGAGATTTGGGGACCACATATAACATCAAGACATGGGACGTTATAGGAATTATGATTAGGGCTAGAGGCACAAAAAATGTTGTTTTATTTAACGACGCTCGCAACTGCAGAAGTTATATCAGCGTCGCCGGATGTGCCGGAATTTTGTCCCGCAGGAGTTCTTTTACATGCCAGTAAATCTACTGACATGAGCCTGTCGCATTTAAGCACACTTAAATGCCATCGACTTGGCCCGGGATCGAACCCGCAACCTTGGGCATAGAAGGCCAGCGCTATACCAACTTGCCAATCAGGTCGACCAGGCTAGAGGCACAATCCCACGGGAGTCCTTAGAATTCTTCCGAAAATTAAAAGTTCCTGACAGCACCCTGGACATGATATCCTCCACTGCACTGAAGTCATCGATTATCATAATTAATCATCACTTATATTCTTTATAAAATGTCATTTGTCTTGTAGCCTAAATTGTTTGTTGCATTTGCAATAAATTTTTCAATGATAACCTACCTAACTAGGGTTTCTATTAAAGAAAACATTGAATTAAATATAAATATTCATTTAGAATTGATTAGGAGGCCGATTATTAAACCCTGGTTGAGACGGCTATCAACTATCTCTATCCTATAAAAAACCACGGAATATTTGAGAAGGGAAATTTAATAAAACTCTTATCCAGATGTTATAAGAAATGAAGATCTCAATACACGCTCCACTGAAATGTTCTTACAAAGAATATGTGCACATATTTCAGCGTTGCATGTTTAATATATAAATACGATGACACACAGCTGGGAAGCTACAACTTTCAGAACAGAATTATGTATGCATGTAATAATTCATACAATAGCTGTCTGTATCTGCATTATCTAAACATGCAAATTTGTCTCCGAAGTTTCCATGCTGTATACACACAAATAAGGAAGGCCGGTGCAAGTTGCTATGGCAACCAGTCATATAAATGAATGTGTTTGTAGAGCTCATGGACTTGAGTGCAGGATTAAAGTCGGACAATTTATACAAATTTCTGTAGCAACTGTTTTGTTTACAAAATGTTTCCATGTTTTGCGGTAGAGAAGAAAATACGAATCTAAATGACATACTAATAATATATGTTATGTTACTCATAAAATATATTACATAAGATTATACTCGTCATGGCTAATTAACGAAATTTATTAGAGTACCTTTAAAAGTGTAACAATTCATTTTAACAATGATTATTAGAGGAGAAAAATTCGCTCCGGCGCCGGGAATCGAACCCGGGTCCTTGATTCTACGTACCAAGCGTTGAGCTACGCTGAAGTTCAAACCATAGCACCGGATCGAACCCTTCTCCTCCAGTGTTTTTCCCTTTGTGGGCCGACTCAAAGTTGGAGGGAAGCAGCGGCTCTGAAGTAAATATTTTTTTTTTGCAGGAAATTGTCTCTGCTCTTATTAAAGTCTGTCAGTTTGTAAATGAATATGAAAGACAAAACTTTTGTTGGGACAGGTTACCTAGTTGAGATTTTTTCCGGAATTTTCCGTCAACCCAGTAAGAGAAAATGCTGGGTAACTTTCGGCGCTGGTCCCTAGACTCATTTCGCTCACATTATCGCCTTCATTTCATTCAGATGCTAGATAATTCATCACAATGCGTCGTAAAATAGACCAATTAAAGAAAAAAACTAAAGTTAATGTATTGGTTTATAAAGTTTTGTGCAATTTGTAGCAAACATGTTTCAAATAATGTCGTTTTTTTAAATACATGTACACTTCATAGAATAATGGAATCGTAGGTGTTAATAACAAAATTAGTCTAGAAGGTTAAGAGAAACCTTTATGCTCGACCATGCCGAAATGTAGTAATTATACACCTGTTAGTAGCCCTTTAATGCACCTCATTAAAGTACACCTATTCATTATAGTTCAGTTGTTCAGCCAATGAGAAATCACCATTGTAGCATTATAAAAGCGCAAGTATCGATTATTCTCGGATATGCAATCGAAAGACAACTAGCGAAACGTCACGGAGGCTGGAAATCCAATACTGTCGCAGAAGGTTATGTTCTGTTACTATAATAATTAGCGTTAATTGTAAATAATATACAAATAAATTCAATTTGTCATCTCGTTTTTCAATTCTAAATCAATTTCCAGGTTATATCAAGATTAATGTTCATGTTATTTTCTAGATTATATCATGGTCAATGACATTAGTTCCTCGGAAAAAATCAATACTTTCGCGTCTGCGCACATCTCACAATTTAGAAGGGCAGTTCCGCTCCTCACTTAGATAACCATAACATGAATACTTATGAATCATTTCAAATTATAAATATGGTCGAGCATAAAAAGTCGTATGAAACTTGCCTATAATGGTAATTAAGACGCTCGTATGAAAATTATGAAACTCGTTTGCGCTCGTTTCACAAACAAACATACTCGCGTCTTAATTACTACCATTATAGGCTCGTTGCATAATGTAATTATACTGTTAGACGAAAAAAATTAAGTAGAAAGTAGACTGGCAGACGAGATGATGTAAACCATTTTTCGTCGTTAAATAAGCTAAGAATCTATTTTTCGTTATAATTATGTTAGGACTATTTTCTTTTTATTTGTTATCATTGTATTAGGCCTAACAAATGAAGAGCGTGATCCAAAACTCACTCAGTACATTTGGTCATTTTTATGATTATGTTTCAGACCTCTGTAATTATATTTTAAGCTTGTTATCTTCCAAAAAACGCCAATCCTTGTCTAAAAGTTTGTGTTATTGCGCATGCCACTTGAAAACTCGCTCATTTCAATGAAAGTTGCGACGTTTCTCAAAATCAAAATATTTTATGTGTACTTACCATAATTGCAAAGAATGAAAATGTTCCTATACAGAAAGTTTCTTTATACAGGCGTTAGCACTGATATAATTTCTTCTAAAAGTGGATTGTACGAGTAAAGTACAGGGACATCACTTTATTTTTACCAACATTTTTAACATTAACCTGGCTATACTCGGAAACACTGTTGCCCCCTTCCATTACAAGAGTTTGATGTTACTAGTGCAATATGTAAACAAATCATTTTACTAGGTATAGGAGGAGAGAAAAGTAGTTTATCCATTTATGTTGTAGGGAAATACGATATTACGATTTTCAGTTTGGTCATCAGTTTTACGGAATTTATCAAAATACAGTAGAGTAGTAACAATTTTTTTTCAAAAACTCAACTTTTCAGGCGGCTATGTTCGTTATGTAATGTCTACTTTATTTAGCATATTAATTATTGATGTTATCATACAATATAGAGAGTGCATTTAAATTGAGGGGGTCATAAGTAAAGGGCTGTAAGTGCACTTAAGTTACTTTTGAGAAAATGGGGTTTAAATATTTAAGCTTACGTAAAATCGGGGAATTTTTTTTATTTAAATTTGTGTGATGCGATTAAAATATCCCTTTGCCACTAAAATTTTAGATACTTTAGCTTACACTGGATGCACTTAACTCATGTTATTACAAATGTCACTAGCATTCCTTTGCTTCTAAGTACCTCAATTCAAAAAAAGCTAATCTGATTTTTTAAACAAGTTGCTGAAAATGGTTGCCGTTCATTGCAATGCAGGCTTCAATTCAGCACGCATATTATTAAAAACATTTTGAAGTATATTCTCTGAAATTGAATTTATCGTTTGTTGAATATAATTTTTAGTACGATATTATTAATATAGGTTCTTTCTTCTATAGAAAACGCAATAATATTTCTGAAACACACTATACACTGCAGTGTTTACTTCAGTGCTTGAAGACTTCGAATGCAACAGCGGCCGTAAGTTTGTGTGTCTGACGGGAGCATGGACATTAGTGAAGGGGTGAGAGTGAAGTACATTCAGAAATGCAGGTACAATAAAAATGCAAGTAAAAATAAAATGATGTCCCTGTAGAAGGCGGAAACATTGACGACGTTGGCAATGATGAAACGAAACAACCTGTTAATGTCCTATGTTTTAAGTCACCCGGTGGATGTTACAGTTTGACGGACAGGATGCCGTGGCATTCAGCATTTGTGGAGTTTGTTTTATAGACAGCCCATGTTAATGTCAAACAACAGCACACTTTATGGACTAAATTTTGCAGTATTCTGCCATTCTTGCCAAAGTTGGAAATGCAAAAGGGGTTAAATATAGCCACTGGAATTCTCCACTACAACCCATTTTGTAATACTGTTAAACTTAACGGATTGAATAAAATAACAAGAGTTGAATATGGTTTCCATTGCGTTTGTAAAGTACACAGTATATGAGATTGCAAATTTTTCGTGACAATTGAAGAGCGTGTTGGTTTAGATATTCTTTGAAAGATTATATCTTTTCTTGTTTATTTAGTTTCTGAGAAGATTACCATTTACATTTTATTGTACCAATTATAAGAGAAGTGTCTGATTATATAAAAATATATATCTGTATCCTCGTAGAAATACATAGTCTTATCATCGTTGATATAAGAAAAGTATCCCATATGCCGTCTGTTCGTCTGTTAATCGATTTAACTTCTATCTTTCAAGGTTATTGGTCATATTTTCTTTATATTCATAACCGATTCATACGTCAACTGCTGTGGATTAACTGATAGCGTGTCTGACTGAAAGAGTAAAAAGAAAGACAGAAGGGAGAGAGAAAGGAAGAGATAGAGAGAGAAAGGAAGAGATAGAGAGAGAAAGGAAGAGATAGAGAGAGAAAGGAAGAGATAGAGAGAGAAAGGAAGAAAGAAAAAGAGGAAGCAAGGAAAAGAGAGAAAAAGGAGGAGAGGGTAAAAAGAAAGAAATAGTGGGAAAAAGAAAGGAAAAAAAAGAAATAGGGGGAGAAAGGAAAAGGAGAAAAGAGAGAGGAAAAAGAAGGAAATAGAGAGGAAAAAGAAGGAAATAGAGAGGAAAAAGAAGCAAACACAGAGGAAAAAGAAGGAAAGAGAGAGGAAAAAGAGGGGAAGAGAAGGAAAGAGAGGAAGAAAGAAAGAAATAGAGGGACAAAGAAAAAGGAGAAAAGAGAGATGAAAAAGAAATAAATAGAGGGAGAAAGAAAAAGGAGAAAAGAAGAGGAAAAAGAAGGAAAGAGAGAGAAAAGGAGAGAGAAGGAGAGCAAGAAAGAAATAGAGGGAGAAAGAAAAAAAGAGAAAAGAAGAGAGGAAAAAGAAGGAAAGGGGAGAGAGAGGGAGGGAGAGAGAGAAAGAGAGGAAGAAAGAAATAAATAGAGGGGGAAAGAAAGAATTAGAGGGAGAAAGATAAAGGATAGAAGAAGAGAAGAAAAGGAAGGAAAGGGAGAGAAAGAGAGAAGAAGAAATAAATAAATAGAGGGAGAAAGAAAGAGAGGGAGAAAGAAAGAAATCGAGGGAGAAAGAAAAAGGAGAGAAGAAGAGAGGAAAAAGAAGGAAAGGGAGAGAAAGAGAGAGGAAGAAAGAAATAGAGGGGAGAAAGAAAGAAAGAAATAGAGGGAGAAAGAAAAAGGAGAGAAGAGGAGAGGAAAACGAAGGAAAGGGAGAGAAAGAGAGAGGAAGAAAGAAATAGAGGGAGAAAAATGAAATAGAGGAAGAAAGAAAAAGGAGAGAAGAAGAGATGAAAAAGAAGGAAAGGGAGAGAGAGGGAGAGAGGAAGAATGAAATAGAGGGAGAAAAAAGAAATAGAGGGAGAAAGAAAGAAGGAGAGAAGAAGAGAGGAAAAAGAAGGAAAGGGGGAGAGAGAGAGAGAGAGAGGAAGAATGAAAAAAATAGAGGGAGAAAAAAGAAATATAGGGAGAAAGAAAAAGGAGAGAAGAAGAGAGGAAAAAGAAGGAAAGGGAGAGAGAGAGAGGAAGAAAGAAATAAATAGAGGGGGAAAGAAAAAGGAGAGAAGAAGGGGGGGAAAGAAGGAAATAGAGAGAAAAAGAAGGAAAGAGAGGGAAAAAGAAAATGAAGAAAAGAAAAGAGGGGTAAAGAAGGAAAGAGAGGGAAAAAGAAAGAAATAGTGGGAGAAGGAAAGCAGGAAGAAAAAAGAAGTAGGGGAGAAAGAAAAAGAAGAATAGAAGAGTGGGAAAAAGAAGGAAAGGAAGGGAAAAAGAAAAAAAGAGAGGGGGAGAGAAAGAAAGACAGGAAGAAAAAAGGAAATAGAGGTAGAAAGAAAATGAAGAAAAGAAAAGAGGGGAAAAGAAGGAAAGAGAGGGAAAAAGAAAGAAATTGTGGGAGAAAGAAAAAGAAGAAAATATGAGAGGGGAAAAAGAAGGAAAGAAAGAGAAAGGAAAAGAAAGATAGGAGGAAGGAAAGAAATAGAAGGAGAAAGAAAAATAAGATGAAAGGAAGAGAGGGGGAATAGCAAGAAAGAGAAGAAAAGAGAAAGAAAGAGAGGGAGAGAGAAAGAAAAAAAGAAATAGAGGTAGAAACAAAAAGAAGAAAAGAGAGGGAAAAAGAAAGAGAGGGAGGAGGAAAGAAAAAAAAGCATAGAGGTAGAAAGAAGAAGAAGAAAAGAAGAGAGAGGAAAAAGGACAAAGAGAGAGAGAAAAAGACAGAGGGAGGGAGAAAGAGGTGGCCATCTCCCCCTATCGAAAAATAATATCTTCAAATTATTCAGAAGTCTTCACTGACTTATAATACATAAGAACACCAACACATTTATTTCATACTAGCCGTACCCTTGCGCTCCGCTGCACCCGTTAGAAATAAATATAAAGTAATTACACAATTAAAATAGGACGTTTGATCCAGGGAACATTCGTGTTTGATAGAAGAATAAATCGTTTAATATGTTACTTATTTTAAATTGTATTTAAATAATTACAATGCGGTCATTTTGGTCCAGAGAGCAATCATTTGGTGCAATGACAATTCCTTTAACATGTTTCTTAATTGTTATTACATGCAAATAATTAAAATATGATCATTTGGTTCAGAGAACATCCGTTTTTGGTGCAATTTGGTCCCATCAAAATTTTGCTTGGAATGAAACGTATCAGAAATCATTTTTAAAGAAACTTTTGTTATGTAACATTTTTCACAAAAATCAATAATAAGCGAGATATTTTAGTTTATTTAATTCAGGCCCCCAGAGAAACTACTATTTCAAATGGTGAATTAATAATTAATTATACAAATCGGTTAATTTAGCTTCCGATATTACTTCATACTAACACAGAAACATTCTCTGTAGGCTATGTTTAATAGCTTTCGATTGTTGTTGTCAAGGCCCCTTATAGACGAAGTCATTTGTTTTTATTTAATTGCAGCGCCTTAGATGGCGTTATTTTAATTTTAAAACTCATTTATCTCATTAAATATCAGCCCTATCAAAATTTTGCACAGAATAAAACTTATCGGAAATCATTAAAAAAACGTTTGTTATGTAACATTTTTCACGAAAATTAATAATAAGGGAGATATTTAGATTTATTTAATTCAAGCTCCCTTATAACCCCCCTTTTAAATAAAGTATTTTGAGTGCCATATAGCCTAAAATCTAAGTTACAACGAACGTAATTTATATTCTAATTCTCATATAAATAGGTTCAGCCATTATCGCGTGAAAAGGTAACAAACATCCAGACAGACAGACAAAAATGTCAAAACAGTGATTTTTGGTTTCACCAGGATTAATTATACAAGTTGACACCAATTATTTTTGGAAAATCGAAAATTACCAGAAAAATTTCGGTTACAGAATTATTATTAGTATAGATTTCCCATTATCTATATTGTACGAAATGGAAATATAAAAATTGGAGATTTATCCTTTGAAGAGGTGGAAAAATTGAGATATCTTGGAGCAACAGTAACAAGTATAAATGACACTCGGGAGGAAATTAAACCTAGGATAAATATGGGAAATGCGTGTTATTATTCGGTTGAGAAGCTCTTATCATCCAGTCTGCTGTCCAAAAATCTGAAAGTTAGAATTTATAAAACAGTTATATTACCGGTTCTTCTGTATGGTTGTGAAACTTGGACTCTCACTCTGAGAGAGGAACATAGGTTAAGGGTGTTTGAGAATAAGGTGCTTAGGAAAATATTTGGGGCTAAGCGGGATGAAGTTACAGGAGAATGGAGAAAGTTACACAACACAGAACTGCACGCATTGTATTCTTCACCTGACATAATTAGGAACTTAAAATCCAGACGTTTAGAGATGGGCAGGGCATGTAGCACGTATGGGCGAATCCAGAAATGCATATAGAGTGTTAGTTGGGAGACCGGAGGGAAAAAGACATTTAGAGAGGCCGAGACGTAGACGGGAAGATAATATTAAAATGGATTTGAGGGAGGTGGGGTATGATGATAGAGACTGGATTAATCTTGCACAGGATAGGGACCGATGGCGGGCTTATGTGAGGGCGGCAATGAACCTTCGGGTTCCTTAAAAGCCATTTGTAAGTAAGTAATAGATTTCTCATTGTCTGCCTCGTATTCACTTGTTTCAGAAGCCTCCTGTTCTCTTTGCAAAGTAGGAGGTTACGATCCTTTTAATGCTTTTTTTTATTATTATTATTTTCGCTTGTGGAATAACTCTCTCACTGAGCGAGCCCAGTTTTATGAATTCAATAGGTTATAACTGTCCTCTTTTATTTGTGGAGCATAAGGGCACCATCTCGCATCTGATCTGATTTCCCTCAATTTCTGGTAGCTGTATCTGAGCCCTAAGCAGCACTACCAGCAGCTGTGATCGCACATTGCAACACGGAAATTCGCTTTGTTGCGATCCCCCACATCTCCATTAAGAGGTAGGTCGCGGGGGTTGAATGGGTGAATCGATACATTCTAAAAACTCCATCTACAAACACTTCCACTCTTTTCATTTTGCAAATGAGGGACGACCATATTTTCCCATTCACTGCAAAATATTACTCCACATACTGTAATTCCCTTTCATAGTATATTAAGTAACTAACAGTCAATTTATTCCATAATCGTACATACGAAATGTAGGCTAATAATTTTAGTGTAAGTTAAAAATTCGTAATATTTGTAATCTATACTAATAATAAATCTGTAGCCGAAATTTTTCTGGTAATTTTCGATTTTCCAAAAATAATTGGTCCTAATATATACAACTAACCACTCTGAAACCGAAAATACCCTTTTTTGAAATTTTTGTTTGTATGTCTGTCTGTCTGTATGTTTGTTACCTTTTCACGCGATAATGGCTGAACGGATTTCTATGAAAATTGGAATATAAATTAAGTTCGTTGTAACTTAGATTTTAGGCTATATGGCATTCAAAATACATTATTTAAAAAAGGGGTTATAAGGGATCCTGAATTAAATAAATCGAAATATCTCGCTTATTATTGATTTTTATGAAAAATGTTACATAACAAAAGTTTCTTTAAAAATAATTTCCGATAAGTTTTATTCCCTGAAACATTTTGATAGAACTGATCTTTAATGAGATAAATGAGTTTTAAAATTAAAATAACTGCCATCTAAGGCCGTGTAATGAATTAAAAAACAAATGACTTCGTCTGTAAGGGGCCTTGGACAGCAACAATCGAAAGCTATGAAAGATAGCCCACAGATAATATTTCTGTGTTTGTATGAAGTAATATCAGAAGCTAAATTAATCGATTTGTATAATTAATTATTAATTCACCATTGGAAAGTGTAGATGGACATAATGCTATGATGTTATTACAGTAACTTCTGAGTGAATCGAGGACAGGTAAGATTAAAATAGCTTCTTATGCACAGAAAACTTGATAGGCTATTCTGTACATTCGTTTCCTGTATTTCCTAAAATAATTTTTATGACCAAATGAGTGGTCTCTGGATCAAAATGATCGCATTTTAATTCTGCAATTACAATTTAAATTAAGTAACATAATAAACGATTTATCCTTATATCAAACACGAATGTTCCCTGGATCAAATGTCCTATTTGAATTATGTAATTACTTTATATTTATTTCTAACAGGTGCAGCGGAGCGCACGGGTACGGCTAGTTGATAATATATTCATAATAATATTACAAATTAATTTACAAATACAAATATATTACAGAAAAAGACATTATTATAGTACACAAGGAGAATTGAAGACCTCCTTCGAATAAGGGTGTGACCAACAAATCTATAATACACGTTTCAGGAGAAAAGAAAATAATTTCAGGGCCATTTTTCGTTAGGCTTAAGTTATATTTATTAGAAGAACCATTTGATTAATAAACACTAAAATGTATTCAGGTATGGGATGAATTTATGAATTGATAAAGAGGCAGCGCATTTCCGTTCCCAAACGTACAGCGGATCGAATAGTTTCTGGTACATCTATTAGCCTACGTCATAAGCAAGGTAGAATTACAAGCAGGTACGCATTTGGGGTCATTAAATAACAATGCTGTAATATATTATAAATATGCCCATTTAACGTCATGTGACGTAGAAAGAACATTCTTTTAGTTTAAACAAGTTTTATGTGATGTTCGTAAAAGATTTTCATTTCATAACCTCAGAATGTATATTTTCGTTCACTGCAACGGGATAGGTTTTGATAAATGAATTATTTGCATATATTGTATAAAATGTAAATATTGCTAATTTGTATATTGATTTTTGTTATTATTCTTTTGTCCCTGTAACGTCATGTAACGTAGGAAGAACATTTTCATTGCTAAAGAAAATTTTTAGTGGCAGATATGAATTTCATAACCTCAGAATATATGTTTTGTAGTTAATTTCCTTATGTGAGTATATAGAGTATTTACAGTTAATGTGCATCATGTTTACTATTATAATCTGCAATATATATTGTATATACTAGTTCAGTAGTATTATCGATGTAATTAACGTTAGTGCGACCGTTAATGGAATACGGAACTACATGTTGGGGTCACTATAGAATATATAAGATAAATTCCTTAGAAAGAATCCAGTATAGGGCAGCTAAATTTGTTATAGGTAAAAGAGAAGATGGAAACGATACGATAAAAGAACTTAAATGGGAAAATTTGGAAAACAGACGTAGGAAAACTAGAATAACATCATTGTATAGAGCACATCTAGGTCAGAAAGCATGGGTAGACATAACGGCTCGGTTAGAAAAGCCAACGTACTATGGTAGGAACGATCATGATTTTAAAATCAAATGTAGGAAACAGAAAACGGATGTAGGTAAATTCTCATTTTTAAATAGAACTATAAATGATTGGAATGACCTATCTGCAGCGGTCTTTGAGGGTTGTCCTTCCTTAAGGAGATTCAAGAATAACTTAAAAAGCTGTGTATAAAGCGCAAATTAAAATTAAGGTGACATTCAACATTTAATTTTTTAAGGTGACATGTATTTATCTATCCTGACGAGTTTACTTCCTTGGTTTGAATTGTAAATTATTTAAAAATAGCGTGTAAGAGGGTCTTAGACTAGAAATGTTTAGTTTAAATGTAGTTCTGTTTATAAGTATGCATAAGGATGTAATTATTTGACTTATTTTAACTGTTGTATCAGTGAAGCGAGGTGAGTCAGTGAAGTTATGGTTTTACAGTGCAGTGAACAGTTCCGATCAGTGATAAGTTATAGCGTCAATGAAATGTGTTCTATAGTGTCAGTGAAATGTGTTACAGAGTGTCAGTGAAATGTGTTATAGAGTGTCAGTGAAATGTGTTACAGAGTGTCAGTGAAATGTGTGCTAAAGTGTCAGTGAAATGCGTCATAGTGGCACTACAGGGAATGAGATGAGAGTAAAGTGAAAGACTATTGAAACTTATGTAGGACCTATTACATAATTATGTAGGTTGTATTGTAAAATTATGTATTTTATTTATGTTTTATTATTATTGTGTTAAATTGTATTGTGTATTCTTATTGTATTGTGTATAAAATAGTATATGTATTGTAAAATTGTATTGTGTATTGCAAATTTTATTGTGTATTGCTTATCATTTTATTGTGTATTGTTAATATTGTATATACCACTGCCACCGGGTTCTTGCCCACTTGCAGTGTAAATAAATAAATACATACATATTTTCTGTCATATGTAGCACTAATATTTTGTACAGAGCTAGTTTCACAGTGTTAGTGCGTTCATATGTTTAAAAAGTAGCTGGACAAACCATTTCAAGTTAGTAGCAATCCCACAGTTGTCATGCTCCATTATTATTATTATTATTATTATTATTATTATTATTATTATTATTATTATTATTATTATTGTTATTGTTATTATTATTATTATTTATTATTATTTACCGAAGCTAGGTTATACATTTCGTAGCGTCCTGATGTAAGCATTTAGAGTCAGAGTTTTAACTCTAAAACTCCAGGATATACTAACCGATAACTTTCCTAACTTGTTTGAGAACGAAAATGCGCTGTCTGGTTATAAATGAATGTTTTCTACTTGTGAGGGAAAGGAAGGAAATAAGGAACCGCAGAATTACAGTCTGCGAAGTTGGTGCTTAAGGGGGATGGAGTGATAAAAGTGTGGCAAAAGACATAGAAACAATAAAGTGAGTGTTGAAGGAGTAAGAGTAGCTAGCAAAACAATCTGAGAGAGAATGAATGAACGAATAAGTGAATTAGTGTCCAGAGAAACAAGAGTTGATAAAGAAGTGACGAGAGAAAATTAGAAGTGTTTGTTAATAGTAATTGGTAGTGAAATGTTACTAATATTGGAGTATCGACTAAGTTAGTGTACAATCAGAGAAATTGAAATGATAGGAAGACAACAAGTATTTTAATGTAAGTTTACAAAGGTTGAGTTGACTTACAAAAATAGTGGCAAACGGAAAATTTATCGGGGTGAAAGGGAACAGTTTAGCAAAATAAACATGTGATTCAGTGTTTAATGGAGAAATAGGGGATAAGAGTGATGACAGAAGTGAGGAGAGGTAGAATTGATTGTAAATTAGTGATGAAAGTGAATGAGTATGATTAAATAGTGTTAGTAAATGTAGTTCAAAATTAGAGAAATTTTAGACGATAGGAAGTACTTCAAATATACAGTAAGTAAACAATAAAAGTGGTGAGGTGTTCATTAGAAAGAAGGGAAAATTTTAAGGGGAGAGGTTAGAAAGCAAATTGAGAGTATGTATTATAGTAATAGAGGTAAAAAAGGTAAAACAAGATGACTGCACACGTCAATGAAATTTATTGTAATTAGAAGGTAATGGGGAGCACGAATACAGAGATGTGGTGGCGACCCATTACCAAATAAGAGTTGTAGAATAAATATATCAATATCAATATCAAATGAATGTTTAAAAATTACTTTTTCCACCGAAGTCACATTTTTCATTAATTTGATGTTACACCCTTTTTCGGGGGAGATTTTCAAATGTGTAAGAACTTAAACATAGATTAATAAATAATTAAAACAATTTCTAACCTAAAACTAATCGTTTATTTTTATTTTGTACGGAGGAGGAAAGCGAATGCTTAACACTTCAGTCTGAGGCTTATTGTGCTTATTACTCCATTTCTGTGAATGATCAGGTAGCCTAACGGGCGCGCTCTTGTACAAGTACAGCACGTCGCACCGTGAACTTAATCTGGACTACGGCATGGATGATGATGATATGCGAATTGAGGACGTCACCCGAATAACGGCGTATACCCTTATACGCCCGTTTTCCGACGATCAAGGGATTATATAGTTCAATTGGTATAGTGCACTGTAGTAAATTTTCGTAAGCCTAGCTTCAACACGTAACACAGGACACAATATTATATATATTTTGATGTACCGAAGTACATATGATATTTCCATGCAGATATTCTGCGTCATCATATGATGAAAGAGTGATGGAACGGAGAAAAATTCTCTCCGGCGCCGGGATTTGAACCCGGGTCTTCAGCTCTACGTGCTGATGCTTTATCCACTAAGCCACGCCGGATACAACCCCGACGTCAGAATCGTCTCAGAGGGAATCCAAGAGATGGAGCTTAATCTGAGACAATTCTGACCGGCGTCGGGGTTGTATCCGGCGTGGCTTAGTGGATAAAGCATCAGCACGTAGAGCTGAAAACCCGGGTTCAAATCCGGGCGCCGGAGAGAATTTTTCTCCGTTCCATCACTCTTTCATCACAGGACACAATGTTACGTGTTTACGTTGAACAAGTAAACCCACCTACTACAGCGGCAATCACATGCTGTTATTCGATGTTTAGGCCTACTTCAGGTTGTCAGTTGCAGCAGTGAATCATGACCGAAAATATGGGAAAAAAGAAGCTTGTGAGCAAAACTAAATGGAAAACCGAAGAAAGGAAAATAAATAGAAACAGTGGCAAGTCATACATAACTTGTACACGCAAGGAAATGGAAGAGAAGTCATTTACAAGGATAAGAAGATGATGTATGAAAATGTGTACACATGAGATTTCAAAGAACGATCAACTCTCTATTTTCAAACGCTTTTGGGACATGGGTTCGAAGTTAGAGCAGTACCATTTTACAACTTCTTGCCTTGAAAGAGTGAATCTAAAAACTAAAAAGCTTAATTTATTCCAGAATAGGGATATTGTGTGGAAATATAGTGTTTTCTACAATGGGGGTAAAAAATTAATGTGTGTCGAAACTTACTATTGAGTCTATTGCAAATTTTAGAGGAACGATTAACAACAATTCAGAATAAAATGGTTTCAGTGACATCATCAATGATAAAAGAGGTACACACTTAAATCGTCCTTATACAATCGTGATGCAAAAGTATAAACTGCAAAACAGTACATCAGGGTATTTTCAGCTTGAACCTCATACTATGCATCATTGGTCCCTTCAGCATTTGGAAGACGGGAATGGAAGTGTCGCAGCTGAAACGTCTGAGTCCAACACAGATGAACCCAGTGCCTTTGGAGCCCTCCAAGGCGAAGGACTTCAGAGAACTGTTACAGTTTTTAGATGAAGATGGTCCAAGTTGACTGAACTCAATTCTGAATAAAGCCGGACTCATCACACAATGGTGAAGATGACTCTAGCAACAATAGATGATGCACAAAAAAGAAAAAGACATAGACTATAAGAACAAGAAAACCAAAAATTGAAAATGTAATGTTATTTTGTAGGCCTACTTGTGTAATTATTCAATATTTTTATTTAATATGTTATAGTAATTATATATTTTATTTTGTTGAATTTATTTTATTTTACTTTTTAAAACAAAATTATTAATAAAGTACGAGATGTTCTCATACATAATTAATTTTCATGCGAAGTTAGACAACTAGAACATCAGAATAATTAAAACTAGTACTAAAACATATTGTCGCCGGTAAAACGGCGTATACAGAGTTCCATATTATATTTATGTACTAATAGCATAACATACTATTTGCTGTTATATTTCAATAATTTTGTTTTTAAATATCCTCCAAACTGTTTAACAGTAATGAAAAACTTTTTCGATATAACTATGATGAATCTGACAGCTTACAAACATTGAAATTAGTTTGTATCAGAACTACATTTTGCTGTATACGCCTTTATTCGGGTGACGTCCTCAATTAATGATTGCGAAATGAGTCCGAGGTCTAAAGCTGAAAGTTACACAGCAATTCTACTGCTCTTGGTTGAGGGAACCGCAACCAGATAAATTGTTCCAACAAAAATTTGAACCCGAGCCCGCTCGTTTTCAAAAGTGCTAACCGTTACTCCTCAGCGATGGACATAACTAATCTTACTTAATAAAAGCAAAAAAGATAAATTAATGGGAACGTCCGAATGAACATAGCTTGTGCTCGGAAAAACGGTAGAAAAAATGTTAAAAAGACGCGCAGTTTCAAAAAATAAGTAGGGGGGAATTGGAAAGGAAGAGAAGAGAGGAGAGGATAGGAGTGGAGAAGGGATGAAAGGGGAGGGGAGTGGAGAGAAGAGGGGAGAGAAGAGGAGAGGAGGGGAGGGGAGGACAGGGGAGGGGGGATGTGAGGAGAGGGAAGTGGATGGGAGGGGAGGGAAGGGAATGGGAGGGGAGGGAAGGGGAGGGGAGGAGATTTATCTACGTTAATATTTAAGATTTAGAAAATTGTTAGAAACAAATTTGTGTTGGATTGGTCCGAGAGATGGATTTTAGTTTTCTATTGAAATAATTAATATTAACATTACCAATAAGGCGAGGGAATTTTTGTATGACTTTGTTGTAATATCTTAGGCCTAAATTTCTACTTTTTTTCTCTCTAATAGTTTTAAACTTTAAGGGTGCTATTCATAGACATTTCGCTAGCCCGGGCTACGAGCGTGTTAAACAGGTAAGATAACATACAAGATAAGACATGTCGCTGACACTGGTTTATGAATACGAAAAACGTTAGTTCGCTGATCATCCACCGAAAGCCCGCGCTAAGAATGTCTATGAATACGGCCCTTCCTCTTTTAAAATTGTTGTGTCAGTCCGTCTGGTGCGATAATTGTGAAGCACGTTGCAAGATTTCTCTTTTTTTTTCTTAGAAAAGTTATTAACATTAAAATTATAAGTAATTGGTTTGTTTCCAAAACTTTGAGTTTGTAAATATCAAATTGGCTGGATAAAGTGAAAATTAATTTAAACACATTTTTATAATTCGTTTCTGGGTGGTTTTCGAAATTACTTCCTCCCCTAATATACCGTACTGTAGCACTGTACTAATGAACCAGACGTAACACACTAACTGGCATAAAAGTATGAAGTATAACAAATTTATAAATCGTTTTCTTCAATCTATTTCATAAGTAATTAACCTGTTTGACGTATCTTAAATTTTGATCTATGTATATTTCCAAATATTTTAATCCTTAGATTCATTAAGATAGAATAAATGCAATTTAAAAAATTTGTACTATTATTAAAATGGATTTTTACGTTAATTTTTCATAGTTTCTGCAGTCCAGATAGTGTTACAGCAAAAGGCAGTAGGCCTACATATGTTTCTGAGATGTTTAATGATAAAATATTTACATCCAGCCAATTTTTAATAATATGTATAGACCTAGAAACGCATCGGACGTATTCGCTCAAGCGCCAAGTAGTTCATAGCATAATCCAATAGGTAGCGCATATGCATGATGGGTAAAATTGTCGCGAGCGATAAATCCTCGAACGGTATAAGCCGAGCGTTAGACATTCGTTCTTGTTACAGTGATGAACTGTGTAGTAACATCATAGATGTTTATCATTTCAAAACTTTGCAGTGTTTAACTAACTTCTATAGTACAACTACAAAACTTCATTTAAAATGTAATATAAATGTTGTAGGTAAATGTTTTTTTTCCCCCCAAACAGGAGTGATTTTGCCACATCTGAACTTTATTGGATGTAAATGTAATTATTATAAACGGAGAACACAATCACGATAATGCAAGAACTGTATCAAGTTTTCTAGTAATAGTAATAATCTCTAATAATCAGTGTATCAATTTTTGCGTCTGTAACAGTTGTGCAGCATGATTATTCCTTTTATTATTTTTCTGTGTCGTTATCTCTGTACTAATATTGTTATTAATCTACTGCTGTATCAACACCTATTTTGTAAAACGTTTCTACATTGTCGCAGTATATAGGGGGAACACTATGTATGGACCTATCATGTTATATATGTGGTAAATCAAATATTGAATAATTATTAATAATAATTAATAGCAATAATAACTGTATATCGAAGTTTTTCATACTATTTTATTTATAACTTCATGTTACTGTTTTGGTACGTTCCATTAGACGTTTGTCATGAACGCAGAAAATAAAGCCTTATTTTTACCGTGTGAGCAAAACATATGTGTATCTTATCTGTCGCCTTCCATACAAGATAAGACATGTCGGTGAGATGACCTTGTACTGTGCTTCTATTTATTACGAACGTATCACGACCGATCTTATCTCACTCGAGGGTGCGACATTCGACCGACTTCAAGCGAGCGATTTATCTCCAATGCATCACTCTGCTAGAAACAAAATTTGGGCCAGTTGAACTTTATAAGTTCCAGTTGTAACATACTGCGCATGCTCAGTATCCTACTCTTGTTAGGTACCGGTATATACACCTACGAATCAAGCGACATCGTGTTCCGACAAGGAAAAGAAACTTTTCTTTTGTATTTATTGCGTTGTCTGATTCATCGCCCACACAGTACTTTCGCATCTATAATACAGGAGCAAAGAACATGAATTTCTGATGTACGTATAACAAGCTTGAAAGCTGAGACATATGAACAGACATGTTCATGATATGGAAATGTTATCATAAATGGAGGAAGGACGAGGTCAGTCTAAGCTGTACTCGTAAATTGAATTATACTTGCTATATGCAAGCTTTCAACCCCTAAAAGAGCTTTATTGCAATGACAATGCCATCAACTGCGGTTTCTTCCTGATGAGCCTATCTAGTTTCCCATTAAACTTGGTTTAAATTTGTTGATGCACGCGTAATTCAATTTTTTTCCCATTCTTTCTGGGCGTGCTTTATCTTGTTTCATCGTAAAATTAACTCGGGGTAAATGTTTTTGGGGTGGGTTGGCATTATCTGTAGCCTAGTGTTCCATGTCCCATCATTTCACTTATTAAATTTATTTTATTTAAATTTAATTTAAACTAGTACTTACTTACTTACTGGCTTTTAAGGAACCCGGAGGTTCATTGCCGCCCTCACATAAGCCCGCCATTGGTCCCTATCCTGAGCAAGACTAATCCATTCTCTATCATCATATTCCACCTCCCTCAAATCCATTTTAATATTATCTTCCCATCTACGTCTCGGCCTCCCTAAAGGTCTTTTTCCCACCAGCCTCCCAACTAACACTCTATATGCATTTCTGGATTCGCCCATACGTGCTACATGCCCTGCCCATCTCAAACGACTGGATTAATATTCCTAATTATGTCAGGTGAAGAATACAATGCGTGCAGTTCTGTGTTGTGTAACTTTCTCCATTCTCCTGTAACTTCATCCCTCTTAGCCCCAAATATTTTCCTAAGCACCTTATTCTCAAACACCCGTAACCTATGTTCCTCTCTCAAAGTGAGAGTCCAAGTTTCACAACCATACAGAACAACCGGTAATATAACTTATTTGAAGGATTCTTAACAAGCTGTTTTTTACGGTGATGGGTTGTTAGCCCTTCGCCAAACCCCCAAGCTGGAGAACCACCCCTCATCGGCTGTCCGCGACTGCTTATTCAATATATTCACAGCTACCCTCCATATCTGGAGGTAGTCTCCTCGATCCGCAACGTGAGGACGCGTCATTAATTTTATTTAAATTTAATTTCAACTAGTACAATTCTTTAAAGTCATTAAGGGCCTGTGTTCACATCTGTGGAGTACGGTTAGCGTATCTGACCGCGAACCCAGGTGGCCCGGGTTCGAATCTCGGTCGGGTCGAGTTACCTGGTTGAGGTTTCTTCGGGGTCTTCCCTCAAACCAATATGAGCAAATGCTGGGTAACTATCGGTGCTGGACCCCGGACTCATTTCACCGGCATTATCACCTTCATTTAATTCAGACGGTAAATAACCTGAGATGTTGATACTTACTTACTTCCTTTTAGGGAATCCGGAGGTTCATTGCCGCCCTCACATAAGCCCGCCATTGGTCTCTATCCTGAGCAAGATTAATCCATTCTCTATCATCATATCCCACCTCCCTCAAATCCATTTTAATATTATCTTCCCATCCACGTCTCGGCCTCCCTAAAGGTATTTTTCCCTCCAGCCTCCCAACTAACACTCTATATGCATTTCTGGATTCGCCCATACGTGCTACATGCCCTGCCCATCTCAAACGTCTGTATTAATATTTCTAATTATGTCAGGTGAAGAATACAATGCGTGCAGTTCTGTGTTTTGTAACTTTCTTCATTCTCCTGTAACTTCATCCCTCTTAGCCCCAAATATTTTCCTAAGAACAACCGGTAATATAACTGTTTTATAAATTCTAACTTTCAGATTTTTTGACAGCAGACTGGATGATAAAAGCTTCTCAACCGAATAATAACAGGCATTTCCCATATTTATTCTGTGTTTAATTTCCTCCTGAGTATCATTTATATTTGATCCTGTTGCTCCAAGATATTTGAGCTTCTCCATCTCTTCAAAAGAAAAATTTCCAATTTTTATATTTCCATTTCGTACAAGATTTTCGCCAAGAGACATAATCATAATACTTTGTCTTTTCGGGATTTACTTCCAAACCTATCTCTTTACTTTCTTCCAGTAAAATTCCCGTGTTTTCCCCAATCGTTTGTGGATTTTCTCCTAACATATTCACGTCATCCGCATTGACAAGAAGCTGATGTAACCCGTTCAATTCCAAATCCTCTCTGTTATCCTGGACTTTCCTAATGGCATACTCTAGAGCAAAGTTAAAAAATAAAGGCGACGGTGCATCTCCTTCCTTTAGCCCACAGTGAATTGGAAATGCATCTGACAGAAACTGACCTATAGGAACTCTGCTGTACGTTTCACTGAGACACATTTTAATTAATCGAACTAGTTTCTTGGGAATACCAAATTCAATAAGAATATCATATAAAACTTCTCTCTTAACCGAGTCATATGCCTTTTTTAAATCTATGAATAACTGATGGAGATGTTGATACAGTGTTGTAAAATAACCCACTAAAGAAAAAAGAAAATTAAGATCATGAAGTGATCATGACGACAATCATTCCTAGCCTGTGGCATGATTTTCAACATTAATGCAATCTAATCTTATTTTATGTTATAAAATTTTATCAGGTGTGTTTTTCTTTGGGCGGTTATAGTTGATAGGGGTAATAAATTCACGCACATTTAAGCCACCAATTAGGGTTCATTGGGCTACGTGAACATTTTTAAGTGGCGAAGAAATTGTCAGTGAATTTTTGTCTAGAATCTTCTTAAACAGTGATTGGGATATTTTACATTCCGTAAACTTACGAGTGGCATCCTAGCTTCCTTTCTCTATTAAAAAATCTTCAAATGCACTCCTATGCTTTACAAGCGTGGCTTTAAAGTTTCTTGAACTCCAAACCAGGAGATTTCTTCATATGCGGAATCGAAAAACTACCCCAGCGTTTGCAGAGAGTCATAGATAATGTAGGAGAATATATTACTGATTAATTTCTGACTTCTATTCATCTCATAGTCGGCCTGTGTAGCGTAATCGGTATAGCGCTGGCCTTCCGTGCCCGAGGTTGTGGGTTCGACCCTGGCTCATGTCGATGGCATTTAAATGTTCTTAAATGCGACAGACTGATGCCAGTAGATTTACTGGCATGTAAAATAACTCCTGTGGGACAGAATTCCGGCACACCGGCGTCGCTGAGATTTATTATTTATTTATTTAACCTGATAGGAATAAGGTCATCAGGCCTTCTCTTCCCCTCTACCAGTGGTCTCTTCCCCTCTACCAGGGGTCTCTTCCCTTCTACCAGGGGAATAACCACGGCAGTTGCGAGTGTCGTTAAATAAACCATAATTTTAAATTTTAAATTTTATCTCATAATCTTCTGTAACAGCGAAAAAAAAAATGCTACGAAATTTTCATCAACCCAATTACGTAACAGCTCTTTCATATAATAAGCGACGTATTAAATTGTTCCATAATATAATTTCTGCAAGTTACCGTCGATCCTATTTGTGGAAGTTTTTGACTTGACGTGAAAAGCTGAGTGCATAAGATTTGCTGATGATATGGTGTTGTTAGTAGAAGAGGAGATGATACTAAGGGATATGCTACTGGAGCTAAATGACAGCTGTGAGCAGTATGGGATGAAGATAAATGTAAATAAGACGAAGAGCATGGTCATAGGAAGAAAAATAAAGAAGGTAAACTTGCGAATGCTAAATGAGGCAGTAGAGCAAGTGGACAGCTTCAAATACTTGGGGTGTACTATAAGCAGTAACATGAGCTGCTGCCAGGAAGTCAAAAGGAGGATAGCAATGGCCAAGGAAGCTTTTAATAGAAAAAGGAGTATCTTCTGCGAACCTCAGGAAATAGAACTAAGTGAAGTGCTTTGTATGGAGTGTGGCATTATATGGGGCAGAATATGGACATTATGACGAAGTGAGAAGAAGCGAATAGAAGAATTTGAAATGTGAATGTGGAGAAGAATGGAACGTGTGAAGTGGACAGACAGAATAATAAATGAAGATGTGTTGGGAAGAATAGATGAAGAAAGAATGATGCTGAAACTGATCAGGAAGAGGAAAAGGAATCTGTTGGGTCACTGACTGAGAAGAAACTGTCTACTGAAGGATGCACTGGAGGGAATAGTGAACGGGAGAAGAGTTCGAGGCAGAATATATCGCATGATAGGGAATATTAAGATGGATATGGATCATATGCGGAGACAAAGGGGAAGGCAGAAAATAGGAAAGATTGAAGAAAGCTGGGTTTGCAGTGAAAGACCTGCCCTTGGGCCACTAAATGAATGAATGAATTAGGTATTTTGTAACATTAAATGCTTTTCAGCAATATCACAACTTACAAGATACGGATTCTTGCACCTAGAATTGAAAACTGGAAAGTCGATCGATATTTAAAACCAATTTATATGTTTGAGATCTAAGAAATACTAGTATTAATACAATAACGGAAATATCTTTCACCACCAGCCGCCTCTGCTCTACCACGCGAACTACACTTTCAGTGACCTTTCCCCATTTCACAAACTACTACCCACTGCTGTGCACCAACGGAGAGGAAAAAGCTCGCCCCCGGAATTCAGCGAAGATATCAACTGTAAAATTATTTCTTTTATCCCGATATTAATATACCAGTAACTTCCTGTATTGCCCTCAAAACCACTCGGGAAACTACGTCGTCTGATCTGAGTGAATTAGCAAGGATAATAGGTGAAAATAACAACTTGTTTCTGACGCAAATTGTGCGAAAATATGAGTTGCAAGACGAAAATAAATACTGTTTCATGATGTGTTAATATTAAGAATAAAATTTTGAAACAATGTGGTGAAAGATTCAAAACAAAATTGAGTGGTTTATCGCCGTAAAGAGGGCTGATTTATGGTGACGTGTAAAATTATCATAAATAATCTACAGTAATATCACAAGAAGTCTGAGATTTGCCGATAAATTCACTCGCTTCACTCGTGAATTTATTTGGGAAATCTCAGACCTCGAGTGACATTTATTAGGATTATTTCGTGAATAAAATAAAAATGTAAATAATATCTCTAAAATTCGCTCACAAAATGTTAATAATTGTATATTTATGAATACTTAACCTATTCAGACATTGTGAAGTCGAAATATATGAATAACGATTAGTACAATAAAGAACAACGACGATTTGCACGAACGGAAGCTATTATGACTGTTCAACGAAACTTTAGGAGAAGATTCTGTAAATGTTCACCACGTAGGAACTACATTTCTTAACGTTGGATCGGGCTTGCAACAAACAATTCAATGTTGATCTGGCCTCCACGATCACCGGACTTAACATCCTGCAATTTCTTTTTGTGGAGGTATATTAAAGACTCCGTATATGTTCCTCCCTTGCCAAGTGAACTGAATGATCTAAGACGAATCGAAGCAGCAGTGGCTTCAATAACGGAGGACATGTTTGCACGAGTCTGGACAGAACTGGAGTTCACCTCGGTATGTGTGTGTCACCAACGGGGGTCACTTTGAACACTTGTAGTGCAGGTAAAAAAAATTGGACAGTTAATGGTCCATACCTGTGAAGTAACAACTAGCGCGTCTGGCCGCGAAACCAGGTGGCCCGGGTTCGGTTCCCGGTTGGACCAAGTTACCTGGTTGAGGTTTTTTCCGGGGTTTTCCCTCAACCCAATATGAGCAAATCGTCGTTTCTGCAATAACTTCTATGTGACATATTTATCGATTTTCAGATTTTTGCTGTATTAAAATAGTGATACAGCAAATAATAATATATTCTATATGTAATTATATTTCTTTGTTTCGATAATGTAAGAATTCACAGTCTCCTATGTACGGCTGCCATAGGATGAATAAATGTGTTTTCTCTTCCTACTGAAAAATTGTATATTTTGCACATAGGAGTTATTGCAGGAACAACGACGAAATGCTGGGTAACTTTCGGTGCTGGACCCCAGACTTATTTCACCGGCATTATCACCATCTCATTCAGACGCTAATTGACTAAGATGTTGATAAAGCGTCGTAAAATAACGTTCTAAAAAAGACAGTCAATGTGTTGTTTCGAACCAATAAAGTTGTTTTTAGTTTGTTCAATTTTGAATAAATCGGTATTATTTTTGCACCATCCTTTTTGAACCACTATATATTTCTTAGAAACCTCATTTCGCTTGACTCGAATAATTTTATCATTTTCATTTAAAATCGAAATATCGTTACCGTACAAAAACTTTTGAATAGACATTGTTTTGTAAAACTTTAGGATAGTATCATTTGTAATCTTATTTTTAATACCTATATATCATGCCATTAATAAATTTTTATCGGGTCATGGGAAATTTGGGGCTTACCTAGAACGATTTAAATTGCATAAGGACAATGGCTATTTATGTATCTGTGAGGAAGAGCAGACTGTGGATCACCTTTCGTTTCATTGTCCAGTGTTCGAAAACAAAAGATTTATTTTGGTCGGACATTTACATTTTTGTAATATAATATATGACAAACCACTATTCAATTTGTTCACAAAAACGTGCTGCTATAAAGAGTTTGTAATTTTATATGTAATATATTTAAGAACTTGTAAATAATTCAAATTATTGTAGTATATATAATTGTTAATTGTAAGTAGCAAGACTGGGTTACCCACGTCAATGTAAGTCTATATGTAATATATTTAAGAACTTGTAAATAATTCAAATTATTGTAGTAGATATAAGTGTTAATTTTAAGTAGCAAGACTGAGTTACCCACGTCAATGTAATTTTATATGTAATTAATTTAAGAACTTGTAAATAATTCAAATTATTGTAGTATATATAAGTGTTAATTTTAAGTAGCAAGACTGAGTTACCCACGTCAATGTAATTTTATATGTAATTAATTTAAGAACTTGTAAATAATTCAAATTTTTGTAGTAGATATAAGTGTTAATTTTAAGTAGCAAGACTGGGTTACCCACGTCAAATGAATTTTCATTATAATAATATAAAGTCAGGCTATAACTATAACCCTAATGTACTTTCGGGTAAAATAGGGTTCAAGAAAAAGTATATTCAAATAAATAAATAAATAATAAAGTTTTTTTTTTTTTTTTTTTTTTTTTTTTTTTTTTTTTTTTTTTAATTCTGGTCAAGGTTAGCCATATGAGACATTTAAACCCAAGCAAAGAATCTTTATGAATCAACAAACGTGTAAAGCTCCATACAATTTGCAGGTATTATTAGACTGGCCAATCATTTAGTTACAGAAAAAGAATTAAAAACAACAGATTAGGTTAAAATGCATATAAATTATGTTACTTCCTGTATTGTTATTTAAATACAAAAATGTGAATTATCTGCAAGTTAGGCCTGGACGAGAAATTTCTCTTCATACATTAGTATGATTAAAAATTCCGCCTCTCTCCAACTAGTATTGAGTTTAAACAATACGTAGAACTTTGTTATTATCTTTTTCATCAGACTGTGAACTTTTGTTCCGCTTGTCTTTTTCCCTCCGTATTATTAAAAGTTGTTCGCACAGCTTCAGTTGCTGTTTAAAAAGCTGACATTTCAAACAAGCAGTTGGCGTACGTTACAAACTATAAACTCATCCGTGGAAGTGCCGCGCCTAGCTATGAATTTTTAAGGAGAACGAAATTTTACTAATGTATTAAGAACCTCGGAGGCTTCTGTTAACGAGACTGGAAATTTTCTTCAGTTCCTAGCCTTTAAAATTACATTTTTCTTATTTTTATTATGCTGTGCAGAAAAAAACGCTAAAGTTTGGGAATGTCGAGTGAACTATTCAGTACCTCATCTCCTAGCAACGGATTGGGATATTTATTTATTTATTTATTTATTTATTCTGGTGTAGTTAAGGCCATCAGGCCTTCTCTTCCACACCACCAGAAATACAAATACAATAACAGAAATAAAAAGGAAAAAAAAACACTATAAACAAAGTAAAGTCACACAATAGTAATATACGTTACAAGAGCGGTATGTTGACGTTTTCATGGTCGAGGAAAAGATTGAAAAAGCGAATTAGTTGCAATGAAATCTCCATCTTGGTTTCTGTTTCATGACGGCAACTTCGGAAAACCAAAATATCTTTCTTCAACATTGTTGCTATAAAATGTTTTCTGTGTTTACTCTACTTCAGCAGGCCGTGATATACGTCTGTCTTTTTTTCCCCCAGTCTATAAATGCGAACTTAAACGGTAAGGTTATGTAATGATTTATTTTTCATTTTAATATTTTAACAATATTATTTATATAACATATTGCAGTAATAACATCCGCATCTGGAATCTTGTTGATTTTTCCACGGCTTCCTTAATGTTACTTGTATCAGGAATGCAATAAGTTTCGTGGAGTAGTAGACTTTACTTAATTTTTGCAAATATTTAAAAACAATCATTAACATTGCAATTTAGGTGAAATTGCAGTGGTAAGTTTCCAATTTATAATTATTGCTATGTTAAACGTGTCTAAAAGTAATATGTTAAAAGCCTAAAGCAGTAAAATGAATGTCGCGCTTAAGCGGTAAGAAGAGGGAAATTGTTATGTGTGTTAGGTTGGGAATACTGAATGTGGTATTTCACACATAACGCGTATTGGTTCTGTGCGGAAAACAAGCAAATACGCACGATCTCGCACAAAAATATACACAGTTTGCAGTCACACAAACTTTAAATGAGTGATTAAGTATAATTAATTGTATCCTAATTAGCTAACATAAACAAGAAACTTGCGATTTTAATCTAGAGTAAAAAACACAAATCAATACTTCTAGCAATACCTAAAAAGCATCAAACAAGACAAAATTTTCCAATTTAATTTTGAATTGCGATAAAGTCCGGCGTTCCTGACGTCATCAGGTAACGAATTCCAGAGACGAGGTATTTCTATAGTGTAGGAGGATGAGTATAGAGACGTTCTATGATGAGGGATAGAAAGAAGTGCTTGATGCCAGTTTCGAAGAGTAGTAAGAAATTGAAAGCGCGATAAGGACATGGCGTTGATTAAATTGCCATAAGAAGATCGATTTATGATGGATTGCAAGAACACATTTTATATTCCTTCGTTAGCCACTAACAGACCAATAAGTTTGAAAGTGTGTGTGTGTGTGTGTGTGTGTGTCTAATGCCTACCTACCTCACTTTGCGCGATTCAGGTTCCGCATTCTGTGGATAGATGGAAGGCCTGTGACCCATTTTTCAAATTGCACATTACTTCGGCGGGCCAGATGATGCTTATCTGTGTAGAGTTATGTCGTATACTAGGGTGATTGTATGTTAAGGGTTCGTGTAAGTGTAGTGTAGTGAATGGGTGAGGATAATGATGAAGGTAAGGAAAGGAGAAGGGGAAACTCGGTGCCGGCACGTAGCCTACTCCTGTCGAATAGCACCAAAGGGGCCGCCAGGCTTAAAGTAAAGACGCGTTGCAAGAAACATTTTTAGTCTTATTGGATCGTTAAGGGAATTACTAACTTAGAGATCTAATTTCCTTCCTATAATAATATTTACTCCTCCGTTAGACAGCCATCTTACGTACATTTTGCTTATTGGCGAGTGTTTACAAATATTTTGATTCTTCATAAAGTTACCTGTATAAGATTCAGGCATGCGATATTTTATATAATAGACCTATAGACTATATACGATATTAAAATAATATTGCTTATCAACGAGTGCGAATCAACGAAGGGATGGTGGGATTTCCCCCCTTTTGGAAAGTTATCCCCCTGTCATAAATTCATATTAACATCCCTGCCATGCATAACTTCTACCTCCTCACAAAATATCATTGTTTTAATACGAATATAGTCTATAAAGTAATTATAAAGTAAGCAAAGAAATGATATTGATGTAGGCCTATCATCATCACCGGCGAGCTGACAACAATCAGTAACTTAGGAATTACACATCTTATCTTAAGCCTGCTCATGGATATAATTATTAAAAAACATATATGATTCAGTCGTGATACAAAGGTGAGTTTATTCATTACTTTATTAATTTTACTTCAATGTTTACATTTCATCATAGTAATGTCAACAGCATTAATAATAATAATAATAATAATAATAATAATAATAATAAATTTATGCATGGTAGTCTCTATGTAGGATTCTATCCTCCCCTCAGAAATCTTAATTCGCACCCTGCATATCAGTGACTAAGAAGTGATATCTGGTGTCCGTAAATTTGAAGGTAAATTAAGAAAAAAACTGTTTTAGGAATTATTCTCTCAAAATAGGCCTAGACAAACGTTTTATATGTCCACACCTGTGGAGTAACGGTCAGCGCGTCTGGCGGTGAAACCAGGTGGCCCGGGTTCGAATCCCGGACGGGGCAAGTTACCTGGTTGAGGTTATTTCCGGGATTTTCCCTCAACCCAATACGAGCAAATGCTGGGTAACTTTCGGTGCTGGACCCCGGACTCATTTCACCGGCATTATCACCTTCATATCATTCAGACGTTAAATAACCTAGATGTTGATACAGCGTCGTAAAATAACCCAATAAAATAAACGTTTTATAAGATGTTTCTGCTTTGCAGGATCTTGTATTCGAGAACAAAATATTGGTACACTGTCCAATTTTGTGACTACAATAATAGTGTGGTTAATCTAAATAATAATGTAGCTGAACTAAATAACCATTTTTGTAGGTACGAGGTATCTCCTCTTAACCATCGATATACGGTAATTTGATTATATACTTGTATATGTATATATGTGTGTATATATATATAATATGACGTTATTTTTTTGCCCTTTAATCTGAAAACATATCTTTTTTTATTAAAATATTCTCCACTGTTCAGAAAGAATGTTGAACTTTTAAAAATTTGGACCTACGTTTTAATAAAATTTTGCAATAGATAAGAAATCTTGAATTTAGTATTTTTATTAAAAATACTCGAAACCTTGTAAGTAGTTCCTACATTCTCAAAAATGTATTTATGGTACATATAACTTGTCTGAAAAATTGCTAATTATTTATTTTCAAATTAGACATCAAATGGACATAATTATACCGCCTAGGGGTGAGATTCTCTCATTAGCAAAGACTCAATTACGCCGAGTCATCATATCCATCTTGTGCCAGGAAACCACGTCACATGCTCCGTGGCGTGGAAACAAGTGAACATTGCGTTGCCTAGAAACGAAGCCAACGCCATGTTGTTTTAAATTTCGTTTATCCTGATTCTCATCACTGGGATTTCCGGACTAAATAAATTATTTAGTTATCCAATATCAGGAAAGAAATCTTTGACGGAAATGCATATTTTTATTGTTCTTCTGACCGAAAAATAAAACAAGTTCAGACATAATTCTGAATGAAGAAGAAAACATGGTGGATTATTCAGTAGGAGTATAGTTTGGCCTCATTCCACTCCTGATCAAGTAATCTTATAAAATCTTACGAAGATTACAAGGTTGAATGTATCTGGAACACAGTTACTAACAAATATATTCTGTTGCTAGATAAAATTTAAAATAAATTTCTAAAATGGTTATATTACAAACTTTATAATAATTATCCTACTTATGAGAGTTATGCTACAATGCTTCAACATTTCCATTTTACTAGTTTGAAAATTAGACGAAATGGTCAATCTTTAAACTTTCTTTATAAAATTATTAACAATAAGTTGGACTGTGTTGGTTTGTTTTATTATATAACATTATATGCATCTAAGCTTTATACAAAATTTCGAAATTTAGTTTTCATACCAAAGACAAATACTGAATCCCACAAAAATTCCCCAGTTTTCCAGATTTTATAATTATACAATAAATTACATCCTCATTCGAATGTTGATATTTTTAATATGAATTTCTCTAAATACAGAATTATTTGTTGTCATATTTTACAGAATATTGTTGTTAGTTAATTTGAAGCTACTTTCACATCTTATTTCAGTTTCTCTTTTTTTTCTTTCTCTTTTTTCTATTTTGTATCCGTTTTTAATAAGCGTGTGTTGGTTTCCTTTTCCTTGTTTATGTTTTATAAATTACTTTGTTAGTCTTGAACATTTTAATTGGGCTTTGCCTGTTGTGTTCAATAATAAATAAATAAATGATAGATAGATAGATAGATAGATAGATAGATAGATAGATAGATAGATAGATAGATAGATAGATAGATAGATAGATAGATAGATAGATAGATAGATAGATAGATAGATAGATAGATAGATAGATAGATAGATAGATAGATAGATAGATAGATAGATAGATAGATAGATAGATAGATAGATAGATAGATAGATAGATAGATAGATAGATAGATAGATAGATAGATAGATAGATAGATAGATAGATAGATAGATAGATAGATAGATAGATAGATAGATAGATAGATAGATAGATAGATAGATAGATAGATAGATAGATAGATAGATAGATAGATAGATAGATAGATAGATAGATAGATAGATAGATAGATAGATAGATAGATAGATAGATAGATAGATAGATAGATAGATAGATAGATAGATAGATAGATAGATAGATAGAAATGTTAAATGTTATGTTTTATTTAACGACGCTCGCAACTGCAGAGGTTATATCAGCGTCGCCGGATGTGCCGGAATTTTGTCCCGCAGGAGTTCTTTTACATGCCAGTAAATCTGCTGGCCCGGGATCGAACCCGCAACCTTGGGCATAGAAAGCAGTGCTATACCAACTCGCCAACCAGGTCGACTAGATAGATAGATAGATAGATAGATAGATAGATAGATAGATAGATAGATAGATAGATAGATAGATAGATAGATAGATAGATAGATAGATAGATAGATTAAATAAATTAAAATGAATAAATAAATCTTTATCCTCTCTAGCAGTAATTTACTTTCAATTAAAATAAAGTGTAAGAAATGTTTCCTTGACTACGTACATATAGGCTAAAGTTCCTATATATAGATGGTGAGGCCGGGAATGGAGTCTTCCTATTATAATATCCTACGACGTTGTTTGCACGAAAATAGCAGACTCACAACGGCGTTAGATAAGGATGTATTATTGAAGTGACAGAATCAGGCGCGCTCTGAATGACGCTTCTAACAATAGAAACATTAGACAGGGCTTGTCTGAGCTGTCTGTAATATGGTTCAGGGGATCGAAACCCGCCGTCACACATACCGTACAGGTTTACTTGTTGAATAGACAATCTCTGCTAATGACGGAATCACATTCAACGGAATTGGCTTTGATTCTCAAACAGTTCCTCTGACATTGTTGGTGATGGTTCTTCTTCAGACAACACACTCGATGACAAATTAGGAGTTACTGTTAGATGGAACGCACATCTCATTATTCAAATTCAGGAATCCGCCTCTGAGCACGAGTTCTACTCTTTCAGGTTGAGCTGCAGTTTTATCTGCATATATTATATTTTATGTTACAATATTATTATTCCCGGTTGTTCTTTATGGTTGTGAAACTTGGACTCTCACTTTGAGAGAGGAACATAGGTTAAGAGTGTTTGAGAATAAGGTGCTTAGGAAAATATTTGGGACTAAGAAGGATGAAGTTACAGGAGAATGGACAAAGTTACACAACACAGAACTGCACGCATTGTATTCTTCACCTGACATAATTAGGAACATTAAATCCAGACGTTTGAGATGGGCAGGGCATGTAGCATGTATGGGCGAATCCAGAAATGCATATAGAGTGTTAGTTGGGAGATTAGAGAGAAAAGGACCTTTAGGGAGGCCGAGACGTAGATGGGAAGATAATATTAAAATGGATTTGAGGGAGCTGGGATATGATGATAGAGAATGGATTAATCTTGCTCAGGATAGGGCTTTTGTGAGGGCGGCAATGAACCTCCGAGTTCCTTAAAAGCCAGTAAGTAAGTATATTATTATTAGCAAATAAATAAGTAAGTAGGTAAATAAGTAAATAAATTATATTTCGTGCTATAATAGAAATGATCATTAGTCACTGAACATAACTGTAATCTTAAATTAATGTATACTGCTAAAAATATCACCATCATCGTCATCATCATCATTCTTTCAAGTAGTAGACCCAGTGGCCTGTTAAGATCTCTTGTGAGATCTTCCAATGAGTCTTCTCCATCGTGGTGTGCAGTGAAGCATCTGTCTTGGCAGTCTGGTACAGACCTAGATACAAAATTTGGGCCACCTGAATTTTCTAAGTTTCATGCGCAGTATGTTATATGGCCCAAATATTGTTTCTGGAGCTGTACCCTCCGTTCTTTGCACATACTGAAGCCAGTCTTGTTTGTATTGATGTAAATATTCTGCATTATGTGTTATTTCTATTTCGTCTGCAATGACAGTGTTCCTCTTTTGATCTAGAAGACTATAGCCAGCAGTTCTTTGTAAAAAGTCTCATTTCTACAGCTGTGAATCGTCGGCCATCTTGGAGTCGAATAGTCCGGGCTTCACTGCCATAGCTGAGAACTCATCGCGCCAAAATGTTATATAATTTTAGTCTTGTATGTTTTTGGACATTTGTGACTGGAACACTTGGGTAATGATTCTCAGAGATGTATTATAGTTTTGGATTTCATTAGAAATATCACACTTTTCAAGTAGTGTTAGAGTATAACCTAAGTATTAGAAGGAGTTGACCTGCTTCAGTATGAAATTATCGATGCAAATCTTACTTCCCACTAGCTGTTTAACCTTAAAAGCCATTATTTTTTGTTCTTCTTGTTGAGATTTCTAATTTATAATTTTTTGGAAATAGATTTAGGTGGTGAATAGAGTATTGCAATTCATCTTTGGTATTGCCAAAAAGGACTTGATCATCTGCATTAAATTAATCCTATAAATTAATAATTAATACTTACTTACTTACAAATGGCTTTTAAGGAACCCGAAGGTTCATTGCCGCCCTCACATAAGCCCGCCATTGGTCCCTATCCTGTGCAAGATTAATCCAGTCTCTATCATCATAACCCACCTCCCACAAATCCATTTTAATATTATCCTCCCATCTGCGTCTCGGCCTCCCTAAAGGTCTTTTTCCCTCCGGTCTCCCAACTAACACTCTATATGCATTTCTGGATTCGCTCATACGTGCTACATGCCCTGTCCATCTCAAACGTCTGGATTTAATGTTCCTAATTATGTCAGGTGAAGAATACAATGCGTGCAGTTCTGTGTTGTGTAACTTTCTCCATTCTCCTGTAACTTCATCCCGCTTAGCCCCAAATATTTTCCTAAGCACCTTATTCTCAAACACCCTTAACCTATGTTCCTCTCTCAGAGTGAGAGCCCAAGTTTCACAACCATACAGAACAACCGGTAATATAACTGTTTTATAAATTCTAACTTTCAGATTTTTGGACAGCAGACTGGATGATAAGAGCTTCTCAACCGAATAATAACACGCATTTCCCATATTAGTCTGCGTTTAATTTCCTCCCGAGTGTCATTTATATGTGTTACTGTTGCTCCAAGATATTTGAATTTTTCCACCTCTTCGAAGGATAAATCTCCAATTTTTATATTTCCATTTCGAACAAAATATTCTGGTGACGAGACATGATCATATACTTTGTCTTTTCGGGATTTACTTCCAAACCGATCGCTTTACTTGCTTCAAGTAAAATTCCCGTTTTTTCCCTAATCGTTTGTGGATTTTCTCCTAACATATTCACGTCATCCGCATAGACAAGAAGCTGAATTAATACTATGAAACAAAAATAACTCGGGGATTCCCTGATCACTTGATTAGCATAATGCAAAACAATAACTGAAAATGACACAGGATAACATAAGACATGGAAAAAAAATTCCTTCCCTCGCACACGCAAACTCACTCACTCACTCACTCACTCACTCACTCACTCACTCACTCACTCACTCACTCACTCACTCACTCACTCACTCACTCACTCTCTATCTCTCTTTTTTTCCTTCGTCCCTCCTGGGAATCGAACCTGAGTCGTCTGTTCTTCCATGGAGCACTAGAATACCAGTATTAGTCAAACTGCAAACTGTGGAAACTATCATGTGACTTTAAAAATGGTTATACTTGTTTGTTTGAGAAATTTGTAGAGAGACAACCGAGGCTGGCTCTCCTGCTTTGCATGCCGTTATTTATTGCCGTTCTTATGAATTTAAATTCTGACATATGAGCATCGCTGCAGATTCCAGAGCCCCTGAGTACTAGTATTCATCATCTGCGAGTCGACTTATCTCGCGGAGACAATCGATTGTATTGTTACTGTGAAGGAAGCGAGCTGATTCATTATTTAAGAGGCAGATGCACCATCGCTCGTCTGTCTAAGATGATCATCTCTGGAGATGTTTCACGAACAGCGCATACGGAATTGTAGTCAAAATGACACATTTAAATTTTAGTATTACAATTTTACGAATGCAAAAGTAGTACAATTCCAGTTGTATTACGACGTTTTGAAGATATGACTCTGTGGAGTAACATATAAAATTGCTCGAATAAAACATATGTCAGGATAAGGTATGACCCAAATTTACATCCTACGAGTTAATGAAAAAAAGAAGAATTGAATGAACGTCCATGATCTAATTAGACGAAATCTGAACTATGAACTATGAAAATCATTAAATAAATACATGTATTTATTGTTAGATATCTTCAGTCCATAAACTTATCTTTATTTGAGTTATTGGATTTAAAAAGTCATTATATAATTATTAGAGCCAGGATTTTGTGTAATATGAAAATAAGAAAATGGCAAAATACGTAGATAAATATATGATATGATATGATATGATATATGATATGATATGATATGAATAATATGATATGATATGATATATGATATATATGTTATGATTTGATATATGATATGATATGATATTGATGTATTTATTTCTACAACTGTTATTTGGTAATGGTCCACCACATCTCTGTATTCATGCTCCCCATTACCTTCTAATTACAATAGCGCCTACAAACTTTCATTGACGTGTGCAGTCATCTTATTTTCCTTTGTTACCCCTCTTACTATAATACACACTCTCAATTTGCTTTCTAACCTCTCACCTTAAAATTTTCTCTTCTGTCTAATGAACACCTCACCACTTTTATTGTTTGCTTATATTGAAGTACTTCCTGTCATCTAAAATTTCCCTAATTTTGAACTAACCTTTATTAACACTATTTAATCATACTCATTCACTTACCTCTCTAATTTACAATCAGTTCTACCTCTTCTCATTTCTGTCATCACTCTTATCCCCTATTTCTCCATTAGACACTGAATCACATGTTTATTTTGTTTAATTGTTCCCTTACACCCCGATAAATTTTCCGTTTGGCACAATTTTTGTAAGTCAACTCAACCTTCATTTGTAAGCTTACATTAAAATACTTGCTATCTTCCTATCATTTCAATTTCTCTGATTGTACGCTAGCTTAGTCGACACTCCAATATTACTAACATTTCACTACCAATTACTATTAACACAACACTTCTAATTTTCTCTAGTCACTTCTTTTATCAACTATTGCTTCTCTGGACACTAATTCACTTATTCGTTCGTAAATTCTCCCTCCGATTATTTTGATAGTTACTCTTACTCCTTAAACACTCACTTAATTGTTTCTATGTCTTTTGCCACACTTTTATATGATAAGATATATGATATTATATATGATATACATGATACGATATGATATTAATATGATATATATGATATGATATATGATATGATATGATATATATTTGATGTCAACATTTACATCCATGTAATATGGATCTCACAATTTGTATCCGGTGCCACAATTACATTCCTTACAGTTATACCTTTTGTAGACGCTCTTATAATTTAACTTTCGACCCCATTTAGATCATTCAAAATTGACACTTTTACGACTCTGTTCTTGATTTTAGTACACTTATATCGAACACACACTGTTTCTAATAATACTTATTACTAAAACATATTACACCATTGTCCAATATGTTCGTTACTATATCTGTTTCTTGTGTACATTTTATATAAATATGTAATAAATAAAATTATGTAACTTAAAATCTAAACGTTATTAGATGTATTTTGTGCACGCTGACAAAAAAAATTACAGGTGCACGTGTGAGATTCAACCTCATTTAAATAATATTTAGAGGCGCAATGAATAATTAAATATTTTTTTCCATATATTCTGCGGTCATTGATTGTCTTGTCAACGGCAACCCATATGTAGAAGTCATCAAGTTAAACTCTAATCGTCTCCATTATGTCATTGTAGTAGGATTTCAAATAATTTTTCCGGGGTGTTGATTCATCCGGAATATTGAAGTGGCAGTGTTTGCGTAGGAATGCTTGAAACTTTTGAAACTTCAACTTTATACCACGGTATGTTTGCAGCAACCGTTGCCATGCACAAACATTTATTAAATACACTGGTAGAAGACGAAGATTCCAGCACCGCTTGTGTAACAACTTGTTTTTTCGACTGAGCACGTTTTTTATTTGTGACATGAAGATGAAGTTCAGTTTTTAAATGTGTTTGTCATACACTTTGCACAGCACGATTTTGCCGTTACTAATAAAAGGATTGTCAATTGAAATCCATCTACTGTTTTATTTCAGAGCAACTGATTGGGGGCGTTTGTGCCAAACTGTCATAGCCAGGGGGTAATTTTCACTCTGTCCATAACCTCGGTAGCAGTACAATGATCGCCCTTCGCATTGGTATTTGTTTCTACTTTACCGTTACTTCATAAGGGATAGACAAAATGTTAGCATGGTAAAGGGATGTCCATTTTTTGACAGAGAGTATTATTATTTTCAATTATTGAATTATTTTATTGATCTTTTCAGATAATGAGCACAATCTACAAAATGCAGTATTCAGCATGTATAAAATAGCTTTCGATTACAATTTGAAGGTACCTACAAAGAAAACAAAAATTTTCGGATTCATAGGATCTCAACGCAAACGAACCAAAATTTCAATCAATGATATCAATTTAGAACAGTTTTCAAATTTTAATTACCTAGGGTGTAATATTACATATAACCAACCAAACGACCAAGAAACTAAACTCTCCAGATTTCTACAGCTCCTGGGAACAATGAAACGAACTCTAATGACAAGAGTCTGGAAGGAAACAGTGGCAATACCATTGTTAACATATGGAGCCGAAAATTGGATACTGACCAAGCAACAACGTAGAAGAATAGAGGCGGCGGAGATGAGATTATTAAGACCTCTTGCCGGCTACAGATTGAAAGATCAGAAGAGAAATAGGGAAATTCGTGAAGAGTTACAAATACAAAGTCTTCTTCACTTCGTAGACTTTTTAGACAGCAGTGGTACCAACATCTGATGAGAATGGACTAAACCGCACTCCTGTACAGATGTTCCTATATCAGCCAGTTGGTAGAAGGGATCTTGGCAGGCCCAGAAGGAAATGGAGAGAACAGTTCTGATTTCCTGAAAATGCAATAGGCCTAAGGGCCTAAACCATGATGTATTTGAAGAAGATGATGATGATGAAATTATTTTTATGTATTAGAGACGAAGGGACAAGATTTATAAAAAGTTTTGAAACATACAACTTATGAGTTAAATCGAGGGAAAATCGGTCAAAAATAGTATACTTACTTACTTACAAATGGTTTTTAAGGAACCCGAAGGTTCATTGCCGCCCTCACATAAGCCCGCCATCGGTCCCTATCCTGAGCAAGATTAATCCAGTCTCTATCATCATATCCCACCTCCCTCAAATCCATTTTAATATTATCCTCCAATCTACGTCTCGGCAACCCTAAAGGTCTTTTCCCTCCGGTCTCCCAACTAACACTCTATATGCATTTCTGGATTCGCCCATACGTGCTACATGCCCTGCCCATCTCAAACGTCCCGATTTAATGTTCCTAATTATGTCAGGTGAAGAATACAATGCGTGCAGTACTGCGTTGTGTAACTTTCTCCATTCTCCTGTAACTTCATCCCTCTTAGCCCCAAATATTTTCCTAAGCACCTTATTCTCAAACACCCTTAACCTATGTTCCTCTCTCAGAGTGAGAGCCCAAGTTTCACAACCATACAGAACAACCGGTAATATGACTGTTTTATAAATTCTAACTTTCAGATTTTTGGACAGCAGACTGGATGATAAGAGCTTCTCAACCGAATAATAACACGCATTTCCCATATTTATTCTGCGTTTAATTTCCTCCCGAGTATCATTTATATTTGTTACTGTTGCTCCAAGATATTTGAATTTTTCCACCTCTTCGAAGGATAAACCTTCAATTTTTATATTTCCATTTCGTACAATATCCTGGTCACGAGACATAATCATATACTTTGTCTTTTCGGGATTTACTTCCAAACTGATCGTTTTACTTGCTTCAAGTAAAATTTCCGTGTTTTCCCTAATCGTTTGTGTATTTTCTCCTAACATATTCACGTCATCCGCATAGACAAGAAGCTGATGTAACCCGTTCAATTCCAAACCCTGCATGTTATCCTGAACTTTCCTAATGGCATATTCTAAAGCGAAGTTAAAAAGCAAAGGTGATAGTGCATCTCCCTGCTTTAGCCCGCAGTGAATTGGAAATGCATCAGATAGAAACTGACCTATACGGACTCCGCTGTATGTTTCACTGAGACACATTTTAATTAATCGAACTAGTTTCTTGGGAATACCAAATTCAATAAGAATATCATATAATACTTCCCTCTTAACCGAGTCATATGCCTTTTTGAAGTCTATGAATAACTGATGCACTGTACCCTTATACTCCCATTTTTTCTCCATTATCTGTCGAATACAAAAAATCTGATCAATAGTCGATCTATTACGCCGAAAACCGCACTGATGATCCCCAATAATTTCATCTACGTACGGAGTTAATCTTCTCAAAAGGATATTGGACAAAATTTTGTACGACGTCAACAAAAGTGATATTCCTCGAAAGTTATCACATTTGGTTTTCTCCCCCTTTTTAAAAATAGGTACAATTCTGGACTCCTTCCATTGTTGTGGTACAATTTCCTTTTCCCAAATAGCAAGTACAAGTTTATAAATTTCGCTATATAATGCACTTCCACCCTCTTGTATTAATTCTGCTGGAATTTGATCGATACCTGGAGACTTGTACTTTTTCAGATTTTCTATCGCAATTTCGGCTTCTGAAAGCGTGGGTTCGTCAAAAATAGTATATTCTTTGAAAATATGCAATATGCTTCAGAATAAGTAATATGTGTCAAAATATTTATTAAGCACCAAAATGTTTCAAAATATCAATGTAACATAAAACTTCGGAATAATAATCTCTTTGGTGTGATTCCCCGACAATTTAGCTTTTCTTATAGCTACAAGTATAGTAACGGAATATATGATTACATAGAATCCGGCCTGTAACAATAATCAATCAGTGGTCATAATTATGCCTGCATTAATAGCAAAGTTAAAGCCACCGGTGTAGCTCAGTCGGCTAAGACGCTTGCCTGCGGATCTGAAGTTGCTCTCGAGCGCGGGTTCGATTCGCGCTTGGGCTTATTACCTGGTTGGGCTTTTTCCGAGGTTTTCCCAACCGCAAGGTGAAAGTCAGGTAATCCATGGCGAATCCTCGGCCTCATCTCGCCAAATACGATCTCGCTATCACCAATTCCATCGACGCTAAATTACCTCGTAGTTGATACAGCGTCGTTAAATAACAAAGTAAAAAAAAATAAAGAAATGACATAGTTATATAATGAACACAAAAATGTTATATTATGTGTATATTTCGAAATAAAGGAGCTTATGGGTTTGGTTAAAAGTTAAAATTATAATTAAAACTAAGTAAAAAAATAGCTAAAATTCATCATGGTGAACATTATTAAAGTGAACAGGTATTTAAACTCAAATATAAGTATTGAAGTATGTTAAAACCAATTAATATTGGAGGAGAAAAATTCGCTCCGGCGCCGGGGATCAAACCCGGTGCTGTGGATTGAATTCGGCGTAGCTCAGTGGTTAGAGCGCTTCGTACGTAGAACCAAGAACTCGGGTTCGATCCCCGGCTTCGGAGTGAATTTTTCTCCTCAAATATTAATTTGAATATTACAGATATTATTCTGTAGGACAAATTAATAAAAAAATCTATAATATTGTCATAGGTGCAGTGCATATGTCTGTACAGATTACTGTGCACGTAACTGCGGAATCCCGGCCAAACAAGTCACTCAGTTGAATGCGCTCCTAGTATAATGGCAGTTGACATTGGACGTATGCGTCAACATAAATGCGTAACTTGGAGTCGGGCCACAAAGGGAAACATCGAAGGAGGAAGGTTCGATCCGGGGCGGTGGATTGAATTCGGCGTAGCTCAGTGGTCAGAGCGCCTGGTACGTAGAACCAAGGACCCGGGTTCGATCCCCGGCGCCGGAGCGAATTTTTCACCTCAAAAATTAATTGTCAATATTACAGATGATATTCTGTAGGACAAATTAATAAAAAAATCTATAATTTGTTAAAACTAGTTTCAATGCATCTTTAGCTTTTTGACAATTTCGTTTTGGTCATTGTTTAAGACCGTAACTTATCCTAAAACATGACATTAAAGTTCATGAAATATTTATTTTAATTAAATACATTCCTTACTACGCTTATCACGAATTAAAATGCATCATTAAAGTAAATGGACAGTTAATATATTTTATCGTCATTGCTTTCGTAAGCAGTACGATTTTCCAGGAACTTCAGTATGGAATAATGAAGATGGATGGTAAACTCTACATAGTGGAAAAGATAGAGCACTGGCAACTGAAATGGCATGGCGACGTTAGACAGACGAGGGAGGAGAGATTCATTAACAATCTTTGATTGGTTGCCACGTGAAAGTAGAAGAAGAAAAATGCCTAGGAAAGCTGGGTGCGAGAGTATGAACGCAGCTGTGGCGGTATGAGGAATGGAACCAGATTTATGGGCCGACCGTGAAGGATGGAAATTGGGAATCGGAAGACATCGATCGTTACAGGGCAGACATTATACAGTGTGTAACAGAAACGCTTTGACAAACTACAGAGAATGTCTGATGAGGTATTAGGTTAAATAATAAAGGTGGAAAATAAAGTTGTCATACTGGAGAAAAAATATCAATTGAAATATTAAGATAGACGGATACGAAAGGAAATACTGCCTTCAGTAATTGTAGGTAACCGGCGAAGAAGTGAAGAGAAAGACCTAGAAATTTACAAGATTGTATGAACGGAATGATGGCGACTATTTCGTTTATACGACGTCATTTCATTTTCGACCAATGAAGTGTAATGAAATTTTGAATTCCAACCAATCACAGTCAAACATCGCGATAATTTTTGCAGCTAGATTTATCGCTATGAATTTATCACATGGTTGTTCTTTTATTTAGTCGATGCCGCCAACTGTTTTCCCGTAAATTGATGAGCATGAATCCATTAAGATGCATATACACGGTTAAACTGTTCTTTCAACTTTACGCATTCAAGTAATGAATGCAAGATTGATTGCTAATTTACGCAGTAAAGATGATGTTCAAAACGGCGCACCATGTAGACACAAAATCTTCATGCATCTTAATTGAACGTACTTTTTAAACTTGATCATTTCAATATTCTTCTCAGACTGCATGCTAACCAATTCTGAAGCCAAAAATGTGTTGTGAATTCCATAGTTGCTTCACACAATTTTTTTTTCTTCAGATTTTTAACTACAAAATTACATTTACGCATTTATCACAACAATTGTTAGAAATCGCGCCACTCTTGTAAATTCTTTAACACTGTACATTAGGATGCATAATTAAACTGTAAAGAATCAAGTTCCTAAAGTCGTATGATTTGTAACAATTTTTGTGATAAGTGCGTAAGAATAATGTACTTTTTAGTTAAAAATTGAAAAATAAAATGAGTACGAAGCAATGAACAGCACATTTTTAGCTTCAGAATACTAGCCAATTAAAGAAATTATACTTCTGCATAGTTCATTCTGTATTTGTAATATTTTTTTTTAACCTTAAAAGTGAAGAAGGAAAGTATTTTACAAACAACTTCAAAATACTGTAACTCTGAAAATATTGACACATGTTTATGACATTTTTTGCTCTGAATGTGTTCGGAAATAAGCTCCGTAAGGGACGGTAAATCCTTGTGAATCATCCCGTATGTATTAATATAGGCCTAAGTCCATTTTATTTCTATTCATGTTAATCCCATACTCTAATATATCATTTGATGTAGTATTATTTACGTGTGCCTATTAATATTCAGTGATCAAATAATATATATATATATATATATATATATAATTTGAACTGGCAATGGAAATTACGGGAAAACGGCTGGGCGGATTTTAATAAATGACCCTTCATTTTGAAGCTTGGAACTCAAAGTTTTTCGGAAAGATAGTAGTTTTCAGTGAAATGTCAATTTTTAAACATAATTTTCCTATTTTCCAAAATCCATCTGTCGTCATTTTTGAGAACTAGCTAATAGCATTCACGGCCGACTTGATATACCCTTCGCTTTTTTGTAAAGGAGAAGCGAAGCGAGCATCAAGTCGGCCGTGTTGCATTTCAGCATGATCAACACAAAGGATATGATCTGCAAGAATGCTGGCATATTTAGAGCTCAAATTAAATTGGTTATTAAAAACTTAACTAAAAATAATTTACAGGTGCGATTCTGTGGTGTGTAATTTTCTGGGTACAGCTGTGTATTGGATATTAAAAACTACAAAACTTGAGGTGGTTTGATGACATTATTACCATTAGAAATGAAATATTATTGTAGTTAATGCCATGATGAGACTATTTTTCATTAATTATACATATTAATGCTATTTTGATGATATGAAAGCGAAACGTTTTGGGGTTATATAAGTAGATGTAGAGAATGACTTAAATTAGATTTTGATTTCTATATTTTACTGAGTGGCGGCTATATAGTATATATAGTATATGTTAGTGAAAGCTATAAAACTTACGTAAGATAATAATATTATTAAAAATCAAATAGTTTTATAATTATTAGTCAAGTGGGGTTGGGTCTTTTTCATATATTTAATGGCGGTGTGGTGTAGATATTTATATGCGTGGTTCTCTTCAGTATCGGCTCTAGAGAGAGTATCTTTTATTATGGAAGCAAATAACTTTCCGAATGTCTGGTATTCTTCATTGAAAATAAACCTGAAAAATGTTAATTTGAACGTCTAATGAACTTAGTTTGCAGCATTTGCTGCACAAGCCACTAGTAACTTATATTTTTTATGTGTTGTTGAAGTTAATAGATTTGTTTAACATGGAAGCAATTTTCTTCAGTGACACGTTCAGGTATGTTTAACGTCACAATATTATATAAGTGCACTTCGGAAATATATTGATTGCACTTTGTGTCATGGTTATACAAATTCAGGAACAATAATGTGGGTGATATAGTGAAGGAGGTAGACAAGCGAATTTCGAAGTGACTTAAATATGTATTTAATATAGAAAACAGAGAGTTGGAAGATAGGTGTGTGTGTGTTTTTTCTTACTTACAATCACCGTTTATTTCTCTTTGAACTTACCATGACAATTGAGATGCGAGTCGTTGCATCATGATACGAGTTTTGAATATCTTCATCAAATTTTTCGCCGCTTTCAGAAAATCCTCGTCATTCATGAAACTCCGTAAGGTTCAGTATGAGGTAATCACTGGAATCCAGGTCGGACTTGTACGATAAGTACTCGACCAAGTCCTTGAAACTTCGAAGAAGTTCAAGAGTGCTTTGTGAGATTTTAAAGTGTGATTTATCGTATAAGACAGCGTTTCTCAAACTATGGTCCGCGGACCACCTGTGGTCCTCGAGATCTGCCCTTCAGGTCCTTCAAGAAAGATAGAAGAAAAAATAAAATTCAAACGAATTGCGTATCACACTATAGCTGAAAATCTCAGAGTTTGGAAGTGACACATGGCAATCGCCTTTCACCTTTTTCTCCCAGTACTGACATTTTATGAATTTTATTACCCTACTCGTCGATCGAATTCTCACTCTACTCTCAGCAACAAAAGAGGGATTTAAAGCACTATGACCGTGGTATTTCTCGCTATCTTTTCCCTGCATGTCTGGTGCCGCACCTGTAACCCAGCCGGGACCACCCGAATTCACAACAGAGGACCAAAGTACCGAACCTTTTCATGCATTTATGACTTTCTTAATAGTTTTGCCGACACCCAGTCTGCACGTTGAAATGGTCACGTACTGTACGTCATACACCAATAATAGAACATGCCGAATTGCATCTTTACTTGTTGAAAATCGGGCATGTTTCTGCATTAATTCTTTTTATTTCTGTTTTTCCAATGACGATATAAGAAATTTTAGGCCCAATTGTATAAAACTCCCTGACTAAAGATCAACTTTGATCGAAGATCGAAAAGTAAACCGAGTTCAGACACTTCTTCTATTGTATAAAACTTTTCTGCGATCAAATTACCTTGGTTCAAATGCAATCTAAGTTCACGTGAAAAGGATTTGGCAACATCGCATAAACAGGTGAAATACGTGATGCGCGGACCATGTTATACAGGTTTGTTCAGTGTTGCCAATCTAGCGATTTTAACTCTTTTTCAACAACAATTTCTTTTAACTTTTATATTGCTTAAATAGGGATTTAGTGACCTTTTTAGCACCCCATAGTGACAAAATTTAATCTTTCTTTGTTGATAATGAGAAATCTAGCGACTTTACAACTACTTTTTGGCGACTTTCCGTATTACACTCTGTTGGAGACACTGTTTTTTTTTGCAATGTAAATAATGGCGGACAATAAGAAGAAGGTTGACTGTTCTCCGAGTTGTTATCATGTTACGGTGTTTGATACTGCTAAACATAATAAAGCTTTATAAAACGACAAATTGAAAATTTATGAATGTACCTATCATATCCATTAATAATTAATGGTTGTCATAAACATAATATAATTATAGGTTATGTTATTTGATACTGCTGAACACGATAGAGCCTTATAAAATATAATAATGTTTGTGTATTAAGGCAAGAAATTGAAAGAAATATATATAAATGTACCTAACATATCTATTAATATTAATAATAATGGATATTTTATTTGCACAATCTGTCACTCGTATATTTCAAACAGAAAAGAAATAACTGAACTTGGATCATCTAACTTAATCGGAGAAATTTCTTCAGTCAAAATTGACCTTAGTTTGAGACAAATTACAAATTAATCTCAGATTAGACTTTATACAACACAAAATTCCAAGTTCAGTTGAAACAAGGATCAATTTAACCTCTGATCTAAGATTAAATGGTTTATACAATCGGGCCTTAGACTCCGCTTCTTTTTTTTTAAACCCGGGCGAATCAGGTCCAGAAACTCAAATTACAATACTTTTCTAATTATATTTTCTGTAGTCAATCACAAGTAACGTATAACAAATTCTGTGCATTGTTGATTCGTTCGCTTGCCTGTTAGCAGTTACTTGTTTGAAATCCTTCTCATGTGCTACACGCTAGTAGTAGCCTATGTCTCTGTTAAATAGTGTCCATTATACATCTTCGTAAAGAAAGGAACGCTTCATTTAGGTAGTGCTAATAGTTCAGAAGGTATGTGTGAAGATATTCAGTGATTCTAGTGCCATTAAAGAAATATCTAGTCCTAGTGGTAGCTGTTCAAAGAAAAAATACTTTCGTGAATAAGACAAGAGTTATTTTGAAGTTGAATGTACTTGCTGTGGCAATTAGAGTGAATCAAAACCTCGGTGCGTTGTTTGTTACGGAGTGCTTTCAAACGAGTGTATGAGATTGGCGAAAGTGAAACTGCACTTAGAGATGAGACACACAAGTGTAAAAAGTAAACCTGTCGAATTACAGTATTAATGAGAGTACGAACATTTATTTATTTTTTAATTTATAAGTTAAAGATTATCCGAACTCTAATAGACTTGAATTATAAAAAAAAAAAGAAAATGAATTTCTTCTATTAACATTAACTTATTTAGTTAATACTAATATAAAATTAATTGAATAAATTAATTTTAATTTATTAATTAATTTTATTTTAAAATATAAGTATACTAGTATTAAAATATGCTAAAAAATGATAAATTTGCTTTCGAAGGGAACAACAGTAAGGTGGTCCCAAAACTGTTCTGGTCCGTGGTCCCCACTTCAAAAAAGTTTGAGAAACATTGGTATAAGGTCGATGCCATAAGTTAAAAGGCCATGTTCTTTGTTTTTATTGCCCTCAGATTTCTTAGCATCTAATAGAAAGTATCAGAATTAATATTGTAACTCCTTACTTCAAGAAATCAACTAGGAACAGCAATTTCCGGAAACTTTCGCCTTTTAAGCGTTTGATAGAAAATAATTCTTCGAAGGTTCGTGTGCTTCAGCTTCATTGGTTGTTGTTTGATTTCCATGTTTGTGAAAGAAATTAACGATTCTTCATCAGGAACACATCATTGAAGACCTCCGCGATATAAGGACGTAATCAACAAAACAACAATTCTTGTTTCACGGTAAAGAGAAATAATCTGAAGGACATATTTCATTGCGCCTATATTTACTAGTAGAACCACTTCATTAATAAAGGATCGGCCTCGGTAGCGTAGTTTGTATAGCGCTGGCCTTCTATGCTCGAGGTTACGGGTTCGATCCCGGCCAAGGTCGATGGCATTTAAGTGTGTTTAAATGCGACAGGCTCATGTCAGTAGATTTATTGGCATGTAAAAGAACTCCTACGGGACAAAATTCCGGCACACCGGTGTTGCTGATATAACCTCTGCAGTTGCGAACGTCATTAAATAAACCATACTTTAAAACTAATCAAGGATACAGGTTTATTCTGCTGTTGAATACAATAATTTATTGCCATAAATTAATGCTTCAAAATTACTTTTTAAGGTATTAGGTACAACTTACAGCAGTAAAATGTTTGGAAATATTCAATATATTTTTTTTTCCTCCATCACTGTACCTTGTACAATAATGAAAATTGGTATGTGTAAAACACTGTCCTTCTGCTACATGGAAAAAATATTTTTATGATTTAAAAAAAGGTATTTATATATTTTTCTTTTTCAAAATTCAAAATGGCGGCAGTTTACTGTGTAGTCATGATGCGTTTCCCTCATAACTCATAAACTTGTTAACTTTTTCATGTTCTCTCTCTTTTATTTTATTGCTGAAACTCATGTTTACAATATTTCAACACCATTTCTTAATAAATATTATTTTTTTTTTATTTTATGTTAGAAGAAAATACTGATATTTGACCATTTAAAAAAATTATTTTTATCACACAATCTATCAAAGGTAGAGAAGTGATCTTGCATCACATTGTAGATATGACATGCATAAATACACACAAAAAATTTCATCACAATGTTGGGTAGTTTTTTAGTTATGTGGAAAACGCTTCACCACTGCACAGTGAATTGAATTTTGAAGAAAAAAAAAGTGAATTTTTTTAATCGTAAAAATATTTTCTTCATATAGCTGAAGGACAGTGTTTTAGACATACTAATTTTCATTATTCTACAAGATACAGTATTGGAGAAAAAAAATGTTGAATATTTCACAAAATTTTAATGCTGTAATCTGCACCTAACCCCTTAAACTATGTCATACATTTCAGTAAATTGATGTTACATCACTTTTCCAGGGACGTCTTCAATTGAAGAATTTACCATGTCTCCTACTTTTCCAGAAGTTAAGCGTAAAGTCTTGCGAACGTTCATCATCGTGTTGGTACCCACTTTACAAGAGATTTTTTGATAACGTAAGCTAGCCTGGGCATAAAGGGGAAGGAAGAAGGATCCCCGACCATGTCTTTTCGCTAACTCCGCTTTAGAAATAAACACACAGTCAGGCAGTGTGCATCAGTGGTGGACTTTAGGCGACCATCGAGATCCTGCTGTTTACAATCCGTCACTCAGCAATGCTTGCCTATCTGTATACTAGTATCGGTCCGGAACATGACTGTCTCATCCGGGGAAGGTGAAATGGGGAGTTAAGGGGTAGTCTGTAGTGACTCAATCGAGTTAATAACCTCCAGGTCTGCTGTAAGCTGTGAATATTTCATACGGGTACAGTACTGTAGGTGTAATTTTTGGAACATTTTCTGTGAATTAAAAAATTGGGAAATGCATAATTTTTGCGAACTTTCATGTTCATACGTTCGACAATAGAGGATAGGCGGCAACTTTCCTCAGCGTAAGATTTTGTTCTTCCATCTCTGACTTCCCTGTACCACTTTCTGAAAGAAAATTCGCTTTCTGCAGACCTCGCGTAACTACCAATAAATTTATGCTGCGGTTAGATTATATTGTCCACCTGGTTGGAAAGTTGGTATAGCGCTGGCCTTCTATGCCCAAGGTTGCGGGTTCGATCCCGGGCGAGGTCGATGGCATTTAAGTGTGCTTAAATGCGACAGGCTCATGTTAGTAGATTTATTGGCATGTATAAGAACTCCTGCGGGACAAAATTCCGGCACATCCGACGACGCTGATATAACCCCTGTAGTTGCAAACGTCATTAAATAAAACATAACATTAACATTAACATTAGATTATATTGCGTGAGGGAAGTAAATCATGACACAGACATCACAGCTGGTCAGATTTTCGATTGTATTGCTCATTTTCAGCGAACGATCTCATGAGATGACACATAGTTTTCTCATGTTTTACATTAACGAACTGCACATGCGCAAAACCTATTCATGATCATCGATAATATTCATTTCAAATCCTTCGTTATTTAAAGACGCTTAGTGAAACTTACAGCAGAGTCCGTATAGGCCATTTTTAATCTGATGCTTTTCCAATTCACTGCGGGCTAAAGCAGGGAGATGCACTATCACCTTTACTGTTTAACTTCGCTCTAGAATAAGCCATTAGGAAAGTTCAGGATAACACAGAGGGTTTGGAATTGAACGGGTTACATCAGCTTCTTGTCTATGCGGATGACGTGAATATGTTAGGAGAAAATCCACAAACGATTAGGGGAAACGTGGAAATTCTAGTTGAAGCAAGTAAAGCGATAGGGTTGGAAGTAAATCCCGAAAAGGCTAAGTAGGCCTATATGTTTATGTCTCGTGACCAGAATATTGTACGAAATGGAACTATAAAAATTGGAGATTTATCCTTCGAAGAGGTGGAAAAATTTATATATCTTGGAGCAACAGTAACAAATATAAATGACACTCGGGAGGAAATTAAACGCAGAATAAATATGGGAAATGCGTGTTATTATTCGGTTGAGAAGCTTTTGTCATCTAGTCTGCTGTCAAAAAGTCTGACAGTTAGAATTTATAAAACAGTTATATTACCGGTTGTTCTTTATGGTTGTGAAACTTGGACTCTCACTTTGAGAGAGGAACAGAGATTAAGGGTGTTTGAGAATAAGGTTCTTAGGAAAGTATTTGGGGCTAAGAGGTATGAAGTTACAGGAGAATGGAGAAAGTTACACAACGCAGAGCTGCACGCATTGTATACTTCACCTAACATAATTAGGAACATAAAATCTAGACGTTTGAAATGGGCAGGACATGTAGCACGTATGGGCGAATCCAGAAATGCATATAGAGTGTTAGTTGGGAGGCCGGAGGGAAAAAGACCTTTGGAGAGGCCGAGACGTAGATGGGAAGATAATATTAAAATGGATTTGAGGGAAGTAGGCTATGATGGTAGAGACTGGATTAATCTTGCTCAGGATAGGGACCGATGGCGGGCTTATGTGAGGGCGGCAATGAACCTACGGGTTCCTTAAAAGCCAGTAAGTAAGTAAGTATCAACTACTGAGTTATTTAGCGTCGATAGAATTGGCGATAGCGAGGTGGTATTTGGCGAGATGAGACCGATGATTCGCCATAGATTACCCGACATTCGCCTTACGATTGTAGAAAATCTCGGAAAAAACCGAACCAGGTAATCAGTCCAAGCGGGAATCGAACCCATATCCTAGTAAAACCCCGGATCGGCAGACAAACGCGCTACCACCTAGCTACGGTGATTGCAGAATACTCCTTGCATTTTATAAAAGAAAAGTAAGATATCAATTAGATAAAATGGCATAAGCTAATCTAGATCACCATACACCAAAGAACATGTTAATCAAATAAAGCTAGTCTATTTTCTGATTCGTACGAAATAATAAATTGGTAAAAACCGAATAAACTCTAAAAATTACGTCGCGTATAAACATCATCGGAACATGAACACAATGTTACTTTGTACCAGTACGCAGTGATGTAGCCCAGCTCCATTTCCTCTCCTGCACAGAAAGTCAGTACAGAGGTCACCACGCCACGCTCTACGTTTGTCCTTTGTTTCCTCAGATGGTTAATGAAATTCACCCGCAGGGGGATGCAGGGTATAATGAGTACGACAACGCGGAAAAAAGCTCATTTTTCACGCAAGAACAACTGACACAATTCCTTAGAATGGAAATTCCGCGCGATGACAGTCATTTGTCACTCTCTGTCGCTTTAGTGCACCGCAGCTACTCCAGTGCGACGGAGTTCTTCCCATAGAAAAATAATTGAACTGGAACAATCGATCGAACGTGTAATTACTACAGTTGGATTGCACAAAACAGGTGAATAGCGATACACATGTCACGGATTCTTCATTGTGCACATATCAAGGTTAATGATACGTTGCTAGGATACGGATTACGTTGAGTTTTGAATTATAATACCTATTTATTTATGTTAGTACCATTCAGTGAATAAGTCCAGTTCTCTCTTATATATCTCGTTTTGAAACTATATCTTGCTTCGAAAATAACAAACAGGAGTAATGTCTCGTATAACTGGACAGAATTATGCAACATCAGATCAACCAGCAATGTTGTAAAAGTTGTATTTTGATATAGTTTTGCAGACAAATAGTTATTCCATGTTGAAACTTTCGTACACTACTTTTAACACTTGAATATAAATAATTGATTAAATGGCGATCTTACTCGTGTTAATTACGTAAGCATGTGCGGCTTACAGCTGTTTCGGTGCTACTTGACACCATCCTCAGAGCCTACTAGATCTTGGCGCTATCTCAACTTCGCTGTCTGTTGTGTGGGTGCGTTCATGTGATGAAGAGTTGTGTCAAATAGTGTGTGTGTTCTGAAATTGATCTGTGTGTTGAGAATTTGATTAGGGTGTGTTTTAGTGTGTCTGTATATTTCATATTGTTCTAGTGTGTTGAGTTCTTGGTCTTTGAGTTGTATGTGTAGGATTTCCATGTCTGTATTTATGATCATTCCAAACTCGATACAAAGAACACATTAAAGCAATAACCAGAGGACACAATACATCTACATATGCCGAACACATAACTAATGCTAACCACACATACAATAACATAAATACAGACATGGAAATCCTACACATACAACCCAAAAACCAAAAACTCAACACACTAGAACAATATGAAATATACAGACACACTAAAACACACTCTAATCAAATTCTCAACACACAGGTCAATTTCAGAACAAACACACTATTTGACACAACTTTTCATCACTAGAGCTAGGATTTATATGTAATATGAGTTAAGAATGATGCCGATTATATTTGAGTCGATGTGATGCCGGTTAAGAAGGTTTTAAGCCTGGTTGACAAAATTCGAAATGCAAGAAAAGTCACAAGGACTAGACAATGCAGCTTTTAAACTCCCCGCTGTTTTGTAAGTGGTGGTTAAGAGGATTAAAGACCCTTAGCGCTAACTAATGGAAGTACTGAATGACAAGAATGGCAACTATAAGGAGTGGGGGGCATGGCTTGCATGTTTATAAACTATATCGACTAAAAACATTAGCTATTACTACATACGAATCATCACACAGACGCACCCACACAACAGGCAGCGAAGTTGAGGTAGCGCCAAGATCTAGTAGGCTCTGAGGATGGTGTCAAGTAGCACCGAAACAGCTGTAAGCCGCACATGCTTACGTAATTAATACGAGTAAGATCACCATTAAATCAATTATTTAAATAGTTATTCTTAAAAATATCTCGTCACATGGTCGCTAATTTTTCACTCCCAACACTGAGTTTTAGTTCTCGCTTACTTGATTTTTCTCCATTGCGTATTTTGCGACAACAGACCGACATATCATTGCTTTACCTATTTCTAAAACCCCATAATTGAATTTGAGGAAATAGCACAGGGGAGCAAGCTAACTAATTATTATCTTCACATTTCTCCTAACAACTATAACGCATTTGTTATTTATGAAATAGAGAAACATTTGAAGACTTACGAGATATTATCAGTTGACGCATTTTGAAAATGTGCAGTAGTGGCAAAAAAACCAGACCGACCCTTGTAGCTGATTTCAGATCCTTGTTCACTCCAGAGCACGATAGACTGGTAACTAAGACTTTCGTGGTTCGAATCCTGCCTGGGAAGGAAACTTTTTTTTGTTCCTTACCTATTCAAATTTATTCCCAATACTTTTCGATTGCAGCGATATTTTACTACTTAATTAACTTATTATTCCCAGAACATGAATTTTACCAGCGATCAAAAAGTATTGGGAATAAATATGAATAAGGAATAAAAAAAAAGTTTCCTTCCCAGGCAGGATTTGAACCGCGAAAATCTTAGTTACTAGTCTGTCGTGCTCTGGAGTGAACAAGGCTCTGAAATCAGCTATAAGGGTCGATCCGGTTTTTTTTTGCCACTACTGTACACAGATTTCGTCAGTTGAGAAAAATTGGACTTAGGATGTTTCAGAAGAAAGCCGACGATATACAGATCTTTTACTATATCTCTGTGAAAGTCACAGAGAAATAGCAAATGTTGTAATGATTTTTAATACTCTGACTAGTGCCGTGCAATATTTGAACATGAGAGGAGTTATCAAAATACTACTGTACAAACTTCGCCCTACTCCTTAGGCATCCAGCAATACGTAGAAGTGAGCATGTAAATTATAATAACTGAGTTCATTGAAAACCGGTAAGAGGACTTATGTCCATGTTTGGCGAATCTCTGTAGAACCGACAGGTATGGACGGACAGACGGACGGACAGACGGACAGAAGGGGCGGACGGACAAACGGAGGCAGACAGACGAACGGATAGGAAAACAGATAGACAGATATAGGCTATAATATATACAGGTTGATTCACGGGGATTTCCCATCCTTTACAGAGCTTATTTCCGAAGACATTCTGAGCAAAAAATGTCATATAAACATGAGTCCTATTGTCAATATTTACAGAGTTACGTTTCGTTATTGGAACGCATTGCTGTGAACGCGTGATCTTGGTCAGCGTGCAGTCAGCAGCCAGCGCGAGCGCTACGGAAATCAAAGATAGCCGTATGCAGTTACGTAGAGCGACGAGTGCCGTTCACAAGCGTGCGGCCAAGTGTACTCAAGCGGACGGCGACATTTTTAAAAATGTGTTGTAAACTCTCCAAGACTGTAAATTAGGATGCAAACTTGAACTGCAAATGATTAAGTCGGTTGAAGTGGTGTGATCTGTAATAATTGTTATGATAAGTGCCTAAGAATAATGTAATTTTCTACTTCGGAATATGTATGGTAAGACTTTCTTGTGTTAAATTTTAACGTACCTTGTTTACATGTTTCGACCTATTTATGGGTCATCTTCAGAACTGGTCGTTGTTGGTCTTGGCGCCTCTTTTTTCCTATGTGGGTGCGTTCGTAGTGTAGAGTCAAAGAGTGTATGTGTTTTGAAGTTGAGTTGTGTGTTGAGAATATCGTTGGGGTGTGTTTTTGTGAGTCTGTATATTTCATATTGTTCTAGAGTGTTTAGTTTCTGGCTTTTTGGTTGGATGTGCAGTAATTCCTCTGTTGATGTCTCTGTAGGTGTGGTTGGCATTTGTGATGTGTTCTGCATATGTGGAGGTATTTTATAATTTTGTTATGGCTGTGATGTGTTCTTTGTAACGTGTTTGAAATGATCTGCCTGTCTGTCCTATGTAGAAGTTGTTGCAGGTGTTAGATTTGAGTTTGTATACACCTGTGTGGTTGTATTTGTTTGTTTGTGTTGTTTGTGTGTTGAGATGTTTTTGTAGAGTGTTATTTGTTCTGTATGAGATGTTGTAATTTAATTTCTTGAATGAGGTTGCAATTTTATGTGTGTTCTGAAGATGACCCATAAATAGGTCGAAACATGTAAACAAAGTACGTTGAAATTTAACACAAGAAAGTCTTACCATACATATTCCGAAGTGATACGTGTTAAAAGTTGTGTAATCAAGATGTATGTGTAATTTTCTAGTTATAAATGGAAAAAATATGTCTGTACGAAGCAATTAAGAAGTTTACAACATATTTTTAGCTTCATAATATTTGTTAATTAAAGAAATTATACTTCTGAATAGTTCATTCTCTGTTTGTATTATTCTTTTACCTTCAGACTAAAGAAAATACGTATTTTACAAACAACTTTAAATTAATGTAACTCTGAAAATATTGAGAATAGGTACTATGTTTATGACATTTTTTTGCTCAAAATGTCTTCAGAAATAAGCATCGTAAAGGACGGCAAATCCTCGTGAATCACTCTGTATATGAAATAATTTTGATATAATACTTACTTACTTACTGGCTTTTAAGGAACCCGGAGGTTCATTGCCGCCCTCATATAAGCCCGCCATTGGTCCCTATTCTGAGCAAGATTAATCCATTCTCTATCATCATATCCCACCTCCCTCAAATCCATTTTAATATTATCTTCCCATCTACGTCTAGGCCTCCCTAAAGGTCTTTTTCCCTCCGGCCTCCCAACGAACACTCTATATGCATTTCTGGATTCGCCCATACGTGCTACATGCCCTGCCCATCACAAAAAATTTTGATATAATAAATAAATAAAAGTAATATGTCACTAAATAATAAAAAAATTGCTTTAAACATATTTGAAAATACAGTATACAAAAATTTACTAGGTTATTTCAACTACCCCGCTTGGTAGCCTATAAGAAAGGTGCTGAAAAGCTTGGGACTGTGAGGATTAAGGGCATGAAATATTGGATAACTTAGATTACGGGAAATTTTACACATGATATTATTTATTCAGTTGTTTCGTAATTGCAGAATAAAAACGCGTTATTTACATGATACTCTTTATTAAATTTAGAAATTCCAACATTCGCCATAAAGCCGCACGAACTATTCCGAAAGTGTGGGAATACCCAGAATGCTTTTGCTTAATTATGTATCTAGTTTAGCGGTAATATTAATTGAATTAAATTTCACGGGAACTTAGTTAGCAGTTCGGGAGCATGTCATGTAATTTTCATCTGATTCTGTTCGATGCCAGTTCTCGACTAATCGCGAAAGTGCTCAGAGAAAAAGCTGAGAGGGAGGTTATCTCAAAGGTATTAGCTTGTTTAGGAAGTTATTAATTTGCCTGAAATTGCCAAGAATTTGATTACTGGAGCAGTAATGAGTCGAGGAACTGCAGGAATGATACTGTGGAGGGGAACCCCCACATCTGACATCCACATAAACGGGTCTAAGCAATCTGTTTCTTTTTCTTCGGTCTTATACGAATGTGTTCATAATCCCTTTCCTCATCTTAAAACTCACAAGCAAACAATCTGATGGGGGCAGATAAAAAAGTTATTTTTTTTTCTTCCACCATGTTAATAATGTCAAAACAAATACTTATACAAATTTTGGCCACTCCACCGCAATTACGAGGCCGTCCAGAAAGTGATTTTCCCTGGGGCCGTTTACAAAAAAGAAACACAATTTCATGGAAAAATGTATTGAAACAGATACACCAATTGTTGCACCTATTATTCAACATGTTCCCCACTGGAACTGAGACATTTGTCATACCGTAGGATCAGTATTTCGTTACCTCAGAACAACTGTGGGATATCTTGCAAAAATCATATTTTAAATAATGAGGATTAAAATTGCTAAGCCACCAGCGTGGCTCAGTCGGTTAAGGCGCTGAAGTTGCGTTCGGGCGCGGGTTCGATCCCCGCTTGGGCTGATTACCTCGTTGGGTTTTTCTCGAGGTTTTCCCCAACCGTAATGTGAATGCAAGGTAATCTATGGCGAATCCTTGGCCTCATCTCGCCAAATATCATATCGCGATCACCAATCACATCGACGCTAAATAACCTAGTAGTTGATACAGCGTCGTTAAATAACCAACTAAAATAAAAAAAATAAAATTGCTATTGAACATCGAGTGCAATGTGTAAACAAAGTTTGTGCGAGATCGTGCGTATTTGCTTGTTTTCCGCACAGAACCAATACGCGGTAAGTGTGAAATACCACATTCAGTATTCCCAACGTAACACACATAACAATTTCCCTCTTCTTACCGCTTAAGCGCGACATTCATTTTACTGCTTTAGGTTTTTAACATATTATTTTTAGAGACGTTTAACATAGTAATAATTATAAATTGGAAACCTACCACTGCAATTTCACCTAAATTGCGATGTTAATTATTGTTTTTAAATATTTGCAAAAATTAAGTAAAGTCTACTACTCCACGAAACTTATTGCATTCCTGATACAAGTAACATTAAGGAAGCCGTGAAAAAATCAACGAGATTCCAGATGCCGATGTTATTACTGCAATATGTTATGTAAATAATATTGTTAAAATATTAAAATGAAAAATAAATCATTACATAACCTTACCGTTTGTTTTAAGTTCGCATTTATACACTGGGGGAAAAAAAAGACAGACGTAAATCACGGCCTGCTGGAATATAGTAAACACAGAAAACATTTTACAGCAACAATGTTGAAGAAAGATATTTTGGTGTTCCGAAGTTGGCGTCATTAAACAGAAACCAACATGGAGATTTCATTGCAACTAATTAGAAATTCGTCTTTCAGGTATGTAATAAACGATCTTCGCACAATATAATGTACGATACACGAGCGGTATGTTTGTTTTCATGTTCTTGGAAATTAAAAAACCTCAACTACGTTTCGCTTTTTCAATCTTTTTCTCGACCATGAAAAGGTGAACATACCGCTCTTGTAACGTATATTACTATTCTTATTGTTTTAACTTTTTATAGTAAATCAAAAGTTTGTTCACACATGGCACTAGATGTTCAATAGCAGTTTTAATCCTCATTATTTAAAATATGATTTATGCAAGATATCCCACTATTGTTCTGAGGTAACGATTTGTATCCTTGTGTCGTTTTGTGCCCCTCTCTGTTGATCCCACGGTATGACAAAAGACTCAATTTCGCAACAATTGCTGTATCTGTTCCAATAAATCTTTCCATGAAATTAGGTTTTTTTCTGTAAACGGCCCTAGGGAAAATCACTTTCTGGACGGCATCGTAATTGCGGTGGAGTGGCCAAAATTTCTATAAGCATTTGTTTTGACATTATTAACATGGTGGAAGAAAAAAAAATTAACTTTTTTATCTGCCCCCTTCAGAATGTTTGCTTGTCAGCGCATTTAAATGCAGAAATGTGATAGTTTTGTAACTAATTTTATGTAATATTTTTAATAACAAATTAGCTAATGAGTTGCCTTTCAATAGATACCATTTTTTAATTTCATCGTTACACCTAGATACTTTAACGAAACCTAAGACTAAAATAGAAATTGTGGAATATGATTCTTATGTCAGACTTTTTTTCTGTTGAGTCAACTATCCGAAGACAAATCTGAACCTCACAAGTGATACCAACAAGGCACTACTTATGAGGTAACTAGGCCAGGACATAATGGAGTAGGGTGGCCAGTTCCATTTCCACTGCATTGCATTTTTTTATGTTCTAGTGATATTTAACTTATTTTATATTTTTGTTTTCATATTTTCCGATAATGGTATATCTATAATGTGATAAGTTGAGCTATATATAATCATAATTTTCCTTACTGTGTGTACCTAAAAATATTGTATTCATTGTATGCATTGTACTGCACTATTTTATTACTATCAGTATTATTATTATTGTTATTATTTTATTATTATTACTATTCTTATTTTTATCATTATTATTATTATTCTAAATAATTGTCTCATTTTTTATACTTTGTATGTCTCATTTATTTTGATCTGCTGTTCACATTTTATTATGCTTTTTCCTTTCTTTCTGTATGTTATATATAATGTCTGATTTCTACTTACTTGTTGTTTACATTTTATTATTATTATTATCTTATTCAGTTTTGTGTGTAAAATTGTAGTGTACTTTGTAAATTTGTAGTGTTTTTGTAACGCAGTTTTTACTCCTGGTTGAGTGCTAGAGAAGGCCGTATGACCTTAACTCTGCCAGGTTAAATAAATCATCATCATTATTATTATTATTATTATTATTATTATTATTATTATTATTATTATTACTGCATCGCCGATTAGCTACATAAAAAATACACTATCTAGCAAAAAGTAATTGGGCACTGTTTTTGCCCCTTTAGAACCTCGTGGTACCACCTCTTGTTGCTATAACAGCAGCCACCCTGTCAGGCATGTTCTCCACTAGTTTGTGTAGGATATCCACTGGAATGCGTCGCCATTCCTCTTGCAACATGCCACTCAGTTGGGCAATGCAAGTTGGCCGCATCTCCCGAGACCTAAATCGCCGATCCAATTCGTCCCAAAGGTGCTCAATGGGATTGACATCAGGACTCTGTGCAGGCCAGTCCAACCGGTGAACATTATTGTCTGCATACCAATGCATAATATCCGCCGAAACATGGGGCCAACTTCCATTGTCCAACTGAGTGCCATGTTGCAAGAGGAATGGCGACGCATTCCAGTGGATATCCTACACAAACTAGTGGAGAGCATGCCTGACAGGGTGGCTGCTGTTATAGCAACAAGAGGTGGTACCAGGAGGATCTAAAGCAGGTCTAGACAACTCAGCCTAGTTGTGACGTACGTGCAGCGAGTGCGAGGCTCGTACAGCTAGTGACGTCTTCTGAGTGCACGTGTAGCTGATTGCAATAAGGTGTGGGGTATTCAGTTTAAAGGCTTTGTGAGTGTTCGGTCGTTGTAAGCTTCGAAAATAAACATATCTTTGTGATGGCTTCTAATCAATCGGTACCTAGTTTCTTGTCAGTATAGGAGAACGTTTCCTTTTTGTGTGGCGTGGTAAAGAGGCAAGGAAATACACTGAGTTAAAGTTTAATCTACAATGGCACTCCATTTTTCGTGGCTCGCAAGTGAATATGGCAAATATCAGGGAAATGAACGAGATGAGATGATAAAACTGTTAAAGGAGACTGCTGATCATCAAATTATCGAATATTCTGTTCGCTTGAGCTTCAAAATTACGATACTCTATGTATAGCGAAAAATCTAAGGTCATTTACTGATGGAGATTTTGCTAAAGCTGTTATTTTAATGGCTGCAGAGAAAAATCTTGAAATCTTGTAGAAGAATTTGAGAGTGTAAGCTTGCCTTCAAAGACAATAATGAGAATTTAAAAATTCCAGAAAATCATCGTAATAAAGTTCATCTGGTGTACACGTATTAATGTTTAATGGTCACAGTTTCTTGAAGCAGGTAACAATGTTTATTTTAATTTTGCAAAGAAAAATTTGTTTCAATATTGCTGTGAATAATATAATGTACTCTAATATAGTATATACATGATTAGATTTATCTTAATAGGCCTAAAACTGTTCTTCAATTCATTTTTAAAAAGATAATTATTATAATTTAATTCTAATTATTATTTATCCGTTACACAATTCCAAACAGTTTCTTTACAATTAATTTTTCCAAGAAAAAGTAGAAATCTAAATTGCAGTACAGTATTTAGTTTTATTCAGCTTTCAATTCATCCCTAACTTATGAACCAATTGGTTTCATACATGTAAATACTAGTATTAGGCATTCACATTATTTTAAATTTAATTTGATCAATGTAAGAAATTATCACGAAAAAGGAGCCACCATCGCAAGACTTCACTGTACCCACGGCAGCGATACACTAGAGCAGCGGGCTTCAGAGCAGACTGAGATGACGTCACAGGGCATCGAGTTGACGACCACTGTTCTAAAGGGGAAAAAACAATGCCCAATTACTTTTTGGTAGATAGTGTAAATTAAGCTTCCTTTATGAAAAGATTGCCAGATTTGACAAAGCTATTATATGTAATTTGAAAACATATCTGAAAGGTAAAATGATTTACATTTGAAACGGTTAGGTAATCGAATATACAGGGATATCACTTTATTTTTACCAACATTTTTTACATTAACCTGGCTATACTCGGAAACACTGTTACCCCTTTCCATTACAGGAGTTTGGTGTTACTAGTGCAATATGTAAACAAATCATTTTACTAGCTATAGGAGGAGAGAAAAGTAGTGTATCCATTTATGTTACAGGGAAATACAGTATTACGATTTTCAGTTTGTTTATTACTTTTACAGTATTTAATCAAGAAACAGTAGAATAGTAACAATTTTTTTTTTCACAAACTCAACTCTTCAGGCGGTTATATTTATTATGTAATGTCTACTTTATTCAGCATATTACTACCCTAATTTATTCCTGAGAATTTTGTGAGCACTTCCGTAAGAAACCCCAATTTCTACAGCTAACTTCTTGACCGACTTATTAGGACCTCGCTGCATCCTTTCTCTAGCATCTTCTACAACATCTTCTGTCATCTTTGTTGGCCATATTACACTTTTCTTTCTTTCTGTACATTCTGTTGCTCTAAATTTATCTACCAGATTAATGACATTTCTACGAAAATATTCCGTAATGATATGATCAGGAAATTGTGCAAAAAAAGTTGTTCATATTCGGTTATATTGTAATTCCAGTTTCCATCATCGTCCTTCATACCTACAAACAGTAAAACAAAACTCTTGTTTAAATAATGTTGTTAAGTACCGTACCATATTATAGAGTACCGTACTTTCGGTAACTCTAATCTTCACTTTTTCTCAGTCCACACAGATAAATTCAGTTATGCTACATACGATGCCTGTGTGAAAATAAACTTCAATAATATAAGCTTTTTCTTCTATAGAAAATGCAACATATTTCTGAAACACACTGTACTCCATACTGTTTATTTCACTGCTAGCAACAGCGGCCGTAAGTTTGTTTGACTGACGTTAGCAAGGACATTAGTCAAAGGGGTGAGAGTCAAGTACATTTAGAAACGCAGGTACAATAAAAATTGAAGTAAGAATAAAATGATGTCCCTGTACAAAACGTCAGAAAAAATGTACACCTAAGTAGCGTATATGCTCATCAAAGGATCTGTAATCGCAGTGAACACTGTCTGCGCGCCCTGCCGATTCAACCTGAAATCTTTGAACACATGTACGGGTCATTTTTACGCCAAAGTAAGCTGTATGACCATGAAAATGGATATTTTTTTAACTTATTATAAGACACACAGTGAATTCGGATGTCCGACATGGAAAATAGAGGTTTATTCGTTCGCCCGAAATTGCTCACTTCATCTTTGTAAATGATTGTAAAAGTGTATGAAGTCTTCTGTCTTGAAAGATAATTTACATAATCTTTCCTTGAAACTTCGTTGCTAAGGAAACCGGATTAAAACTGAGAGTCACGCGGAGATTGTCTTTTGTCTGCATTCATTGCATATCTACAGGAGCGGGAGGTCCAATTAAAACATACCACAAAGTGGGGTCATCTCGTCTGTACGTCTGTCTGGCCGCTCGAAGCTTGCAAATTAGAGGCAATTGAGGGCAATCTGTTGTTGAGCAAGTCACTGCTGTGGTTGTCTTTTGTAGCTTTGAATGGAGCCCCAGACCTACTCCAATCAGATCCAGTTTAAAAGTGAAAAATCAATCATACGGGACAGCTGACAATTTAAGCAAGAGGGGACTTTTAGATCAGAAAGATAATGGCCTGTCGTCATGAATCAAAAGCTTTTGTTAAGTAATAATAATAATAATAATAATAATAATAATAATAATGGAAAAATTCAAATATCTTGGAGCAACAGTAACAAATATAAATGACACTCGGGAGGAAATTAAACGCAGAATAAATATGGGAAATGCGTGTTATTATTCGGATGAGAAGCTTTTATCATCAAGTCTGCTGTCAAAAAATCTGAAAGTTAGAATTTATAAAACAGTTATATTACCGGTTGTTCTGTATGGTTGTGAAACTTGGACTCTGACTCTGAGAGAGGAACATAGGTTAAGGGTGTTTGAGAATAAGGTGCTTAGGAAAATATTTGGAGCTAAGCGGGATGAAGTTACAGGAGAATGGAGAAAGTTACACAACGTAGAACTGCACGCATTGTATTCTTCACCTGGCAAAATTAGGAACATTAAATCCAGACGTTTGAGATGGGCAGGGCATGCAGCACGTATGGGCGAATCCAGAAATGCATATAGAGTGTTAGTTGGGAGACCGGAGAGAAAAAGACCTTTGGGTAGGCCGAGACGTAGGTGGGAAGATAATATTAAAATGGATTTGAGGGAGGTGGGATATGATGATAGAGACTGGATTAATCTTGCACAGGATAGGGACCGATGGCGGGCTTGTGTGAGGGCGGCAATGAACCTTCGGGTTCCTTAAAAGCCATTTGTAAGTAATAATAATAATAATAATAATAATATAATAATAATAATGATTTATTTTAGCTGGCAGAATTAAGGCCGTAAGGCCTTCTCTTCCACTCAACCAGCAAAAGGTATATATACAGTACATATGTATGAACTTACAAAGAATTCAACAATTTGATTTAGATGAGAGTTACATGTATACAAGAGTTATTTACGAATTAAACAACAAAATACTATGAACTATTAATTAAACACTGAAATAAACTGTGTAGCAGAATTAAGCTAAAATATATAGAATGTTAATATATTTCAAATAATATTAGATAATAGAAAGAGATTATTATGAGACAATTTTGAAAATACAGCACTATCAGGATGAAGTCTAAAGAAAGACGTAACAATGTAGTCAGTGATAGTTTAAATCAGTATGATTGGAGTGAAATGCTAATAAGGTTATCTTTTAAGCTGTTTTAAAAGGTGTTTATTGTCTTGCAGCCCCTTGAGTGTAGACTAAGAAAATGTTTAGTTTAGTAATTCCGAATTGAACTGTTTTGGATGTACGGCGACAACTGAAATATGCAGTTTTTGAGGCCATGATAATGAGTTAGAATAGGGTAGGTCGGGGTATTTGGGTGTGGTGGGGTAATTTAAGTTACAATTTATTTAATAAAATTTTACCTAATCTTCAAACACATGCCAATTCAATATATGAGCCGTTCAGAGCAAAAGTGGTGTAAGTAAAAAATGGGTAATGAGGGTTAAAGTAAACATTCTGTAAAATACAGCGCAAAGGAGCAATTAATATTCAGTTTATTTAAACTATTAGTAGTCAGTGGATAGCACGAAGGACATATTATTTGTTAATTTGCGCTGCATTTTACAAAATTTTTATTTTAAACCTCATTATCCAATTTTGACTTACACCACTTTTGCTTTGAACGGCTCATATATTGTCTATTTCATAATTGCTTATCATGGACTATTAAACATTTGTGTTGATCACTCTGATACTGCCTGTTGAAAACTGATTACTGCCTGCTAAAAAAACTGATTTTCATTTACCAGTCTGTGAAGTGACACATCACATTCAAAACAATATTTTTGGGAAACCAGCTTTGATACAGTAACCATGTATGTGTAGATTACGCATAATATTTAGATAATGATTCAGTAAATTCAGTAATATATCTTTAATAATTTGTCGTCTTCACTTTTGTTCATCGCGTTACATAGAACTCGACGCCACCTTGAAAAATTTACATACCATATCTGAGAATTTGCACTTCCATGTCGACACAAGTCCCTCACACATTTTTGAGACAGTAAAGCTTTCTAGAGATGCTCAGTCAGGGTCTATTCTGTTGAACTGCATACGCATTCACGTTACAGTCACTACAAATGTCATGAAAGGACGGTTCATCTGGCAGGGTGGACAGAGTCGAAGGAAGAATCTGGAAAGGTAACAGAGTGAAGGAATAATCTTGCAAGTTGTATAGAGTCAAAGGAAGAATATGGCAGTGTGGACAGAAGTAAAGGAAGAATCTAGCAAAATGGACATAGTCGAAGGAAGAATTGGGCAAGATGGACAGCGTCCAAGGAAGAATCTGGCAAGATAGACACAGTCGAAGGAAGAATCGGTCAAAGTGGACATAGTCGAAGGAATAATCTGGCAAGATGGACATAGTCGAAGGAAGAATCTGACAAGATGACATAGTCGAAGGGATAATCGAGCAAGCTGGACAGAATCGAAGAAAGAATCTGGGAAGATTCCAAGGTAGTCGAAGGTAGAATAGAACAAGGTACACAGAGTCGAAGGAAGAATCTGGCAAGTTAGACATAGTCGAAGGAAGAATCTGCACAGGTGGACAGAGTCGAAGGAAGTTTCTGGCAAGATGGACAGAGTCGAAGGAAGAATCTGGCAAGGTAGACATAGTCGAAGGAAGAATCCGGCAAAATGGACAGAGTGGACAGAGTCGAAGGAGGAATCTGGCAAGGTGGACAGAGTCGAAGGAGGAATCTGGCAAGGTGGACAGAGTCGAAGGAAGAATCTGGTAAGATGGACAGAGTCGAAGGAAGAATCTGGCAAGGTAGACATAGTCGAAGGAAGAATCTGCACAGGTGGACAGAGTCGAAGGAAGTTTCTGGCAAGGTAGACATAGTCGAAGGAAGAATCCGGCAAAATGGACAGAGTGGACAGAGTCGAAGGAGGAATCTGGCAAGGTGGACAGAGTCGAAGGAGGAATCTGGCAAGGTGGACAGAGTCGAAGGAAGAATCTGGCAAGGTGGACAGAGTCGAAGGAAAAATCTGGCAAAGTAGACATAGTCGAAGGAAGAATCGGGAAAAGTGGACAGAGTGGACAGTGTCGAAGGAAGAATCTGGAAAAGTGGACAGAGTCGAAGGAGGAATCTGGCAAGGTAGACATAGTCGAAGGAAGAATCGGGCAAAATGGACAGAGTGGACAATGTCGAAGGAAGAATCTGGAAAAGTGGACAGAGTCGAAGGAGGAATCTGGCAAGGTAGACATAGTCGAAGGAAGAATCGGGCAAAATGGACAGAGTGGACAGTGTCGAAGGAAGAATCTGGCAAGGTGGACAGAGTCGAAGGAAGAATCTGGCAAAGTGGACAGTGTCGAAGGAAGAATCGGGCAAACTGGACAGAGTCGAAGGAAGAATCTGGCAAAGTGGACAGAGTGAACAGAGTCGAAGGAAGAATCTGGCAAGGTGGACAGAGTCGAAGGAAGAATCTGGCAAGATAGACATAGTCGAAGGAAGAATCGGGCAAAGTGGACAGAGTGGACAGAGTAGAAGGAAGAATCTGGCAAGGTAGACATAGTCGAAGGAAGAATCGAGCAAAGTGGACAGAGTGGACAGAGTCGAAGGAAGAATCTGGCAAGGTGGACATAGTCGAAGGAAGAATCTGGCAAGGTAGACATAGTCGAAGGAAGAATCGGGCAAAGTGGACAGAGTGGACAGAGTCGAAGGAAGAATCTGGCAAGGTGGACAGAGTCGAAGGAAGAATCTGGCAAAGTGGACAGTGTCGAAGGAAGAATCGGGCAAACTGGACAGAGTCGAAGGAAGAATCTGGCAAAGTGGACAGAGTGAACAGAGTCGAAGGAAGAATCTGGCAAGGTGGACAGAGTCGAAGGAAGAATCTGGCAAGATAGACATAGTCGAAGGAAGAATCGGGCAAAGTGGACAGAGTGGACAGAGTAGAAGGAAGAATCTGGCAAGGTAGACATAGTCGAAGGAAGAATCGAGCAAAGTGGACAGAGTGGACAGAGTCGAAGGAAGAATCTGGCAAGGTGGACATAGTCGAAGGAAGAATCTGGCAAGGTAGACATAGTCGAAGGAAGAATCGGGCAAAGTGGACAGAGTGGACAGAGTCGAAGGAAGAATCTGGCAAGGTGGACAGAGTCGAAGGAAGAATCTGGCAAGGTAGACATAGTCGATGGAAGAATCTGGCAAGGTAGACATAGTCGAAGGAAGAATCTGGCAAGGTAGACATAGTCGAAGGAAGAATCGGGCAAAGTGGACAGAGTGGACAGAGTCGAAGGAAGAATCTGACAAGGTGGACAGAGTCGAAGGAAGAATCTGGCAAGGTAGACATAGTCGAAGGAAGAATCGGGCAAAGTGGACAGAGTCGAATGAAGAATCGGTCATGGTGGACAGATACTCGAGTCACGAATAAAAGGTTTGGCGCAAACGTCCTCTGGTGTCTAATCGATGCAACACTTTCTCTGCACTTGCCGTAATGAATGAAACATTCGGTTTCTTTTATGTCTCATTTTGTTTCGCTATAAATTGCATCACTTTATGAGGCGATGAAATCGTCGCTTCGACTGGACGCGCCGCAAACCGAATTTGTGCGCTACATAATTAAACTATTAAATCTGCAGGCATGCGTGGGTAGTCAACTCAATTGTTTACGAGAAAATGTCAGAGTACCACTAGGCCTACATTGGATCGATCGCTTCTGCTTCCAACGCAGGATTTCTGTTTATATGATCTCGTTGATATGTCAGTAAGAGGGTTTTATAGTAGGTTCAAACGCTGGAGAGTTAAATTGAAGTATTGAGTACTCCAGTGTTACATTTTTATCTTAAATCAGTGTAGAGATCAGTGCTAAGAGAGAAATATATATTTTTTTAAGGAATTTTCGACATTAGGTTTCTCATCATATTAAGCATAGAAAAATTTGCGTCCGTGCACAAAACCAACTTACTTACTGGCTTTTAAGGAACCCAGAGGTTCATTGCCGCCCTCACATAAACCCGCCATTGGTCCCTATCCTGAGCAAGATTTATCCATTCTCTATCATCATATCCCACCTCCCTCAAATCCATTTTAATATTATCTTCCCATCTACGTCTCGTCCTCACTAAAGGTCTTTTACCCTCCGGCCTCCCAACTAACACTCTATATGCAATTCTGGATTCGCCCATACGTGCTACATGCCCTGCCCATCTCAAACGTCTGGATATGATGTTCCTAATTATGTCAGGTCAAGAATACAATGCGTGCAGTTCTGTGTTGTGTAACTTTCTCCATTCTCCTGTAACTTCATCCCTCTTAGCCCCAAATATTTTCCTAAGAACCTTATTCTCAAACACCCTTAATCTATATTCCGCTGTCAAAGTGAGAGTCCAAGTTTCACAACCGTACAGAACAACCTGTATTATAACTGTTCTATAAATTGTAACTTTCAGACATTTTGACAGAAGACTGGATGATAAAAGCTTCTCAACCGAATAATAACAGGCATTTCCCATATGTATTCTGTGTTTAATTTCCTCCCGAGTATCATTTATATTTGTTACTGTTGCTCCCAGGTATTTGAATTTTTCCACCTCTTCAAAGTATAAATTTCCAATTTTTATATTTCCATTTCGTACAATATTCTCGTCACGAGACATAATCATATACTTTGTCTTTTCGGGATTTACTTCCAAACCTACCCACCAACTACGGATTTTATATAAAGAATGGATAATTGTGGATATATACAGATTATTAAAACTATATGGATATCGCTTATAACTTCTTAAATTTCAATTTTCCAAACAATAGTTTTATACAAAAGCTGTTGGAGATGATATCAGTTTTCGAAAAAAAAGAAGTTATTCTGGCATACAGGATGTTACACTAAATTTTACTTTGTTTCTAAATAGCACACTATATTAAAATTTAAATATTCCAAATCACCATTAAATTTACGTATGATTAAGTAGAAATTTTACCCATTCACCGGTTTCATGTCATTCAGTTATTTATTAAACTTGTTTCAAGGACTTTAAACTTGAGACAAATACACGTAAGTATGTAAAACCATGTTGAGTAGGCCATAAAACTAAAAAAAAAAATACTGTGACTGACCAAACGTTACATGTGCTCAAAATAAGAACCATTCACTGCCAAGCAATGTCAAAGTTAACATATAGGGGAGACTGTTGTACCTTTAGCATAGTGTACCTATAAACATTTTTTTTTTTAATCTTTGCTGCTACCTACAGGACTCAAACTGAAGTAGGTTGCAGAGAAAGCCACTAAGTAGCTCTGGTCGTAGTTTCGGTTTGATTTATCGCAAAGTGTGAGTTCTGTGGACAAAACAATTTTTTTAGTACCAAAAGTAAATATTTCGTTCATTGATATATGTTTTCTCACACAAAACCAGATTGTATTTGTTACTATTCATCAAGTACAGTGTGTTCCCTATCATCTGGTGAGTAATAACATATTTTAATTTCCATGATTTATTCGAATCTCTAGTTTTGGAAGTACGTGATACTATCGGGTTTTATTTTTATTTTATTTTAAGATGATGTCACGAAGTCTGAAGTTAAGAGGCCCCCCAGTTGATCCGAATGCCTTGAAAAAAGCTGTTGAAGCAGTTACTGCTCTTCCAGGAAATAAAATCTAAATCAGAGAAGCCTGCTCTGGTTTATGATGGCAATTACATTTTAAATATGATTATCAGCTTTTACAGCTATATTCCCACCTATATTCCATGTGTTCCGAGGTACCAGAGAGTATGTTCTGAGGTAGGAGAACCTGTTGTATCTTCGAACACATTACATATCCCTTTATTTTATTTTTTCCAACATGAATACATACGTAAAACAGGGAAATGTATACATGCAGTTGTAAAGGAATCTTCAATAATTATTTCAAGCATTTTTTCATTTTAAAAATTTGGTTTTCTAAAATTAAAAAAAAAAAAAAAAAAAAAATTAAATGTGAAAAATGTTTCAAGATACAACAGTCTCCCCTATTGTATTTGGAATCCGTGACATCTACCTATCTAATAAATTCAAATATAATTAAAGGAAGGAAAAATAAATAAAATTATAAATACAGTAGAACCCCTCTAATTTGAAATTCCTGATAATCCGAATATGCTAGGAAGAGAGAGAGAGAGAGAGAGAGAGAGAGAGAGAGAGAGAGAGAGAGAGATCAATTATTATCATAATAGTACAGAAAACAAGAACTAATTCATTCACTATACTTTGTTTCATAATGTCTGACAGGATAAGTAAACATTGCTGACAGAGGAGGAGAGAAGTATAATTGCTATTCAACAAACATAGAGAGTTCAATGCTCCGATTTGCATGACATTTGTAGATTTAGAGAAGGCATTCGACAAATTAAATAGAAATATTATGGGATATTATGAACAAAGCATTGGACATTGAAGGTTGAGGAGGGGATAAGGCGTGGTTTCCCTGTTTGCATTTCTGTCCCCCGTTTAATCCGAAATTTCGATATTCCGAATAAGACCCTGTCCCAATTATTTCGGACTAGCAGGGTTATACTGTACACACAACAATCCATATCCTCAAAGCTTCAACAATACATCAGCTAAAATTATTGAACCAATAAAAAATTATTTATATAAAAACTATTTGCCAGCATAGGAATGTTTTTGGTATTATGTTTATGTTTATCATTCTATGTACGGGCTATTCCATCTCAAATCGACCGAAATATAGTGAAAATTGACCTTGCAATTTTTAAATACAATGAAACTTTTTCTGTCCGTAGAAACTGTGATATAATGCTTTGTGCAAAGTTTGAGGCATCAGAACTTAATAGTGTTTAAATTAATAATATTTAAATTTATCGTATTTTCATAAAATTAGAAACTTTAAACTGTTGTGGCTCCGAAACCCTTTCACCCAATGATCAAATTCATGGTTTATTTTGATGCTGAGAAGTTAAAGTTTATATTGACATGTAAACAGTTTTTCTTACTTTTTATGGAAATGGTGAAATTTAAATTTTTCTTCATTAAGACGCCTTTGGACACGAAAAAATATTTTAAAAATATATGGTTAGATTCCGCATTGAAAGTACAAATAAACACATATTTTTTACTGGTAGGATATTGATAAGAAAGTATTGAAAATATCAAATAAAGAAAATAAATAGTACGCGCGTGAACTAACCAGCTGACTGTGAGGCGGGAGATAGCCGAGGGAAGCAAGGCCAGTAGACATAAACACGTGATGTGTCGTCTAGCAGTCATGGCTGTGCTAGCTTCATCACAGGTTTTCATAAACACAGGAGTAAAATGACGCCCAACGCTAGCTTATCTTGAGCTCTCGGCCAGTGCTTGCGGTACTGCGCCGTTCAAGTCTAGGAGTGTGAAAATAATCTATTTAATACCCTCGAAACTTACTGCCGTACCACTAAGCAAACAATGCCGAATCCCTCTTAATAATGCAAGGTTTTTTCTCAATATCTTTTTACATTTTTACAAATGGCCAAAAAGTCTAAAAGCAACTAAAATCAGATTATCTGTCTCTCTGTGTACAATAAAAATAAGGATTACTTCTTAACATAACCTACCAAATGTCAGCTTCAAAATAAGCTCTCGTTCAATGTTGTGCAGTAAATGGTTCCAGAGTTCTGAGCGCTGAAAGAGGCTTGTTTTTATAAAATATGATAAATTTGTCGCTCAATAATAATACGAAAACCGTTTGACTTCCGATAGTATATTTTTGGAAATGCACTCCCCTCAGCACCTTGTATAAGTAGGGAAAAAATTTGGGGTATAAAAAAAATGCGAGGTTTTTACTGATCGATTTCATATGGAATAGCTCGTACAATCATTTACATAAACCAACGTACACATACAAGATTAACGCCAATTTTGACTAGGGACAAAAAGAAAATAGCAGGTTCCTACCTATAGGACTAATAAAAATTGAATATGGTCATGTGAATATTTTCGATGTTTGGTTTTAATAAGAGTAACGAAGTTCCATGGCTCAACAATCCCTGCATATAGATCAAAGACCCGTATTCCATTAAACTGCACTTCCAAACATAACGCACTTACCTAAATTAACCAGGTTACAAACTACGCACTGCACTTTTTGAAAGTGCCTAGTCATCAGTGGAAGTGCCTGCTTCATTCTACATTTGCTGTTCCCCCTGTATCCATTCCTGGATCGTCAATTGTTTTATTTCCAACTCATTCCTCGAGGCTTGACTTTCTTTCCTTTTAATTGTTTATTTACTTACTTTATATATTTATTTACTTACTTACTGGCTTTTAAGGAACCCGGAGATTCATTGCCGCCCTCACATAAGCTCGCCATTGGTCCCTATCCTGAGCAAGATTAATCCAGTCTCTACCATCATATCCCACCTCCCTCAAATCCATTTTAATATTATCTTCCCATCTACGTCTCGGCCTCCCCAAAGGCCTTTTCCCCTCTGGCCTCCTAATTAACACTCTATATGCATTTCTGGATTCGCCCATACGTGCTACATGTCCTGCCCATCTCAATCGTCTGGATTTAATGTTCCTAATTATGTCACGTGAAGAATACAATGTGTGCAGCTCTGCGTTGTGTAACTTTCTCCATTCTCCTGTAACTTCACCCCTCTTAGCCCCAAATATTTTCCTAGGAATCTTATTCTCATACACCCTTAATCTCTGTTCCTCTCTCAAAGTGAGAGTCCAAGTTTCACAGCCATACAGAACAACCGGTAATATAACTGTTTTATAAATTCTAACTTTCAAATTTTTTGACAGTAGACTATATGACAAAAGCTTCTCAACCGAATAATAACAGGCATTTCCCATATTTATTCTGCGTTTAATTTCCTTCCGAGTGTCATTTATATTTGTTATTGTTGCTCCAAGATACTTGAATTTTTATTTACTTACTTTATATATTTATTTATTTACTTAATTTCTTTCTTTCTTTATTTTATCTTCATTTATTTATTTATTTGTTTACTTATGTATTATTTATTTATTTATTTATTTAGTACTTACGTAGGCCTATTTATTTATATACGCATTTATTTACTTAGTTAGGAAATTGCAAATACAGTAAAACCTATATTAAACGACCACTGCTGGTTCCATGAAAAATTGGTCTTTCAGATAGGTGCTCTCTCAATAGGGGGAGTTCTTTACACAAATAATTGGTTAAAACTTTTCTATGTTAATAAATAAGAACGGGGAATATTGTTAACAATAAAAGCTTGAAATGAGAACTTCATTTCTTATTTTACGTTGTTTTTACAATTTTCTTCTTTGGTTCATTACATACTCCGCTTCACAAAATCATCAATTCAACCCTGCTTAATTTTTTTTAGATTTCGTTTTCACAACCTAATTTTCAAAACTATCCTTTAACATGTTAAAAAAGTTCATTTGTATGTTCTCCATTCATAAAGTTCTTCAGTGGTGCTGATTATTGAATCAGCTGAATAGGCTGTTACATAAGTCTTCTTCTAGTGACATTTTTTCGGGTTGAAATTCTCTCTTGACTTTAACCTCGTTTTCAGTGGGTTGATCACTGGATTTTTCTAATAGGTAGGAGGAAAAAAAAATAAATTATTGTACTGTAATAACAAGTAACGGTTTGATATTTCTGTACAAAACGAAACTTAAAACCGTCATACGGCATGAGAAATCTTACCTTCCAAGAAACTGTTAAACAGCGGTGCAAATAACCCTTTGTGATACATCGGAAGACTTTAGCAAACGGTCATTGTATCTTTTTCCTAGCAATACTCAAACCATAGTCCAAAGTATCCTAACATATGGAGCTAAAGTTTGAAAAATTTCAACTAGAGAAACAAAAATAATTTTAAGTACATAAATGTATGTTCTAAGACGATCAGCAGAGAAATCTAGAATGAAAAAAATAAGAAATAGACGAATAAAAGAAATTATGGAAGTGCAAGACGAGCTAGACATTATAGATATTTTTTAAAGGAAAAGTTACAGTGGTATGGCCATATCAAAAGAAGGCCAGAACAATGATTACCAAAAATAATTATGGAGTGAATCCCGCGGGAAAGAAGGAAAAAAGAACGACCAACGAAGACTTGGATGGAGGGCGTATTAGCAGCTATGGATACTAGAGGATTAGAGCCAGGCCAATGGATGAACAGAGAGGATTGGCGTTTGGTTTCCGGAAGACGGCGACAGCTATTATGACACCGGATTGATTGATTGATTGATTTATTTATTTATTTATTTATTTACTAATTAATTAATTTGTCATCATCATCATTATCATCCTTCACGAATTAGGCCTCTGTAGACCTGTTTCGGCCCCATCTAGCAGTCTTCTAAAAGGTCTTCCTGGTCGACTATGTCCTCTAGGTTTATACCGCATCACAATTTTTGGGATTCTTGAATTTTCCATTCTTCTTACATGATCTAGCCAATTTAATTTGTATCTGCTGATTTTTTCTTCTACTGACTCTACTTATAATTGTTCTAAAATTTCTTCATTCCTTTTTCGGTCTAAAAGAGTATATCCTGCTGTCCTCCTGAAAAATTTCATTTCCGTTGCTTTGATTCTGTTCATGTCTTTTTTCTTGAATGTCCAAATGTCGCTTCCGTATAAAAGGGAGGGTAATGCTAGTGTATTATATATTTTTATTCTTTTAGATTTTTGTACAAATTTAGCTTTTAATGTATCGTTTATTATTTCTAGAATTCATGTAAATTTGGTAATTTTCTTGTTCATATCTTTTTCATTTTGATAAGATATTTCACAATCCAGATAATTGAAATTTTGTACTTGTTCGAGGCATTGGTTATTGTGTATTATCTTACTTTAATTAATTTGTTTGTTTATTTATTTGTCTGCTTGTCTGTCTGCCTGCTCGCCCCTAACAACTAATTCAGTACGTGGCCGCTACAATACGCTTATCTCATACTTAATATAGGCTATCTAATTTGTATTTTTTGGACTATGGTTCTTTTATACAGGGACATCATTTTATTTTTACTAACATTTTTATTATTAACCTGGTTATATCTTTAGAGGACAGGAAACACCGTTTGCTACCCACTTCCACAACTGTAGTTCGATAATACTGGCGTTAAACACAAACCAATCTCTTTACTAGGTGTAGGAGGGAAGAAAAGTAGTTCTTCCATTTACGTAAACTAGGAAATATCGAGATTTTGAGTTCGATCATTTTCATTACGTTTTTGTTTAATCAAAATACATTACCGTGTTAAGAATCAGTGTTTTTACTCACGAACTGAGTATTCATTATGCGAAAGTATTCATTATGCAGTGTGTATCGTACCGTCTACAGCATATTAGCGTACAATATAGAGAATGAAGTTAAATTGAAAAATAATCATAATATGGATATTTAAACACATTTTTTAAAATAGTGGCCGTTCATTTCGATACAGGCTTCAGTTCTAATGTGCATATTATCGCACTATAGACTATTCCATCTAATTCCAATTACCAGTTTCGTTCTTCGTACCAGTAACTCATGTTGAAATAATTCTGTATCTACTCTATAAAAGAGTACCTTACGTACTGTAAATTCAATCTTCACTTCCGCCCGATCCGAAAAGATAAAATTACTCAGACATGCTATCTACTGTCCGTCCAAGTGGATATGTCGTAGGGTCGTAGAAAGGGAGGAAATCACATGACAGTTAATTACTTAACGAGGTCCTATTGTTTAAGTTATTTTAAACAGTTGTATAATATTACGTAGACGTCCAATTCCTAACAGAAATTAATGTTCTCAGAAAAGAGCTAAGACAGCCCAGCCACTAGCTGGCGAATAAAATCTGGTGGGGGGGGGGAAACCGGAATACGACGTAGGCAAATGGACGACAGTACCTGTGCGAAAATGATTCAATATTGAAAGCTCTTTCGTCACAGGAAAACGCGAACATATTTTTGAAACGTACTGTTTACTATGATGGTAAGACTACTATGACTGTATATGCGGTCTTGGATCTGTGTGGAGGACGGATGAACTTCATTAGTAGAAGGGGTGGGAGTGAAGTACATGCAAAAACTCAGGTACAATAAAAATTGAAGTAAAAATAAAATGATGTCCCTGTATAAAAAAACTTAAAATGGAGAAGCTTCTTTCGATGTCACAAGAACTTATTAGAGCAAACTTCATGCTTCATAGTAGAACGCTGCTTCGACCCAGGTTCCGTACTTCGCCAGCACTGGTTCTGGTGGTAGAGGGACATTTGATAGCATGTCCTTGAATAGCAACACACGTGAATACGCCTTCATAAACACTTTTTTGTTGTTGAAATAACTTCTTTTCACGTCAGGATATTGCAACTGATTTTCCCTCTTCTTCTAAGATCAATATGCAACTAACTTGCAGGCCAGCGTTCGTCTGTAAGAGATTTTTACAGCATTTTTGGTCATTCTTGTACTTTAGTGCTGATACTTGTATTTTAAATGTACGCAAAAAAAACTAAAAAGAAGCTTTTCAGGCATAAACATTGCTTTTAGGCATTTATAGGAATTTATGGTCCACTTTGGCGTTTTAGGACCTATGGAAATTTAGTAGGCGGCTCTGTGTACATGAAACGTACAGATATTTGTATAACAAACGTCTAGAACAGCGGTGTCCAAAGCGAGTGTCGTGATTACATCGTGTAATCACAGAAATTCAAACGAGTACGAGGAGTTTTCTGTACATTGCTGTGTGTTTCATTCACGTACTGAAGACAAGCAGTGGCGGTATCATGTCACTCTACAAACTCTGTCTCTACGAGCAGTAAGAGATGGTTTCGTAAAGAATGAGAAGGAGAACTTCTTTGTTGTTCTGTCGGACAATATGTAATATGTTTACTTTGCTCAACGGTTCAATTAGGAGTATATAGAAACGTTATTTGCCACGCTGAGTAATGTATTATTATTATTATTATTATTATTATTATTACTACTACTACTACTACTACTACTACTACTACTACTACTACTACTACTACTACTACTACTACTACTACTACTACTACTATTACTACTACTGACCACTAAGTATGTGTTTCTATAATTCTCCTGTACGTGCATGAATATTGATATTTTTATATTTTCTCCTTAGAAGGATAAAAATATTAGGTTTTATCTCAATTTTAATCTGCTTAATCTTTAGACGAGGGTAACTATTTATTAGTGATTCATTTAATAATTATATTGTAGAAAAACTGATTCAATATTATGTGCCAACGAACTGTTAAACGCCAGGAATTGACATGTCTTAAATCATAGCCAAGAAGAGAAAGATGAGATAAATAAATGTAAGAACGTCAGCTACCTAATGTGGTTTGAAATATCTCGTGCTCTAAAGCCTTTTAATAGAACAGAATTTCTCAAAAGAGTAATGATTAAAATAACTTAAATAACTTATTCATAAGAAGTTTTTAATTTTGAAAAACTACAATTTTCTCGACCAAGTATCGAGAGAAAAATTTGGAAAATTCCTGATTATATTCAAGAGGAAGGTTGAAAAAAGAAGCAAGAAAAATCGTATATTATTCACTGGCTCTTGATGACAGCAGCGACATTACTGATACAGCAGAGGTTGAGATTTTTATCCGCGGGATTGATCAAGATGTTAGTACAGGAACCACCACTGGTTGTGGTTTTCATGCCCAGTACATTTCCTCCGTCTCCTTACTTCATAGGCTGTCTGTCGCATGTAATCACTGCAGCTCGAGTTTTGGTCACCGCTGCTTTAGACTCACACGCTTTCTAATAAAATAGGCGAAACGTAGCAAACAAAATAGGTACGGATCTAGAAATCCTTTCCCTACTGATCACACCATCTCATCTTAATGCCGAGGTCATGAAAACTTGGACCTCTAGTTCTTCCATTCGCTTGTCTCTACAGTGTTTCATAAAGAGATGCCTTTACCTTCCTATCTTCATTTAGACCTATACAGAGTGTTTCAAAAATACGGGGCATAATTTCAGGTATGCATTTCCCACATGTAGACAATCAAAATAGTTCATTACAACATGTGTCCGGAAATGCTTCATTTCCGAGTTATGGCCTTCACAACATTGAAATTATGCCCCGTATTTTTAAACACCCTGTATAAACTCAAAGTTTGATTTCATTTGATCGTAATTAAAATTGAAATGTTGTTTCGTGTTATATTGTTTACATCAGGCAGGTATAAATACATGAAGAATGACATTTTCATGAAATACGAAGTAATACCAACGTTGTCGGTTACCGAAATTTAAACTTAACGCTTCCGGTATGGCATAGTTGCGCCCCGCGGTCAATTGGGAGGCCTAGGCATGACATAATTGCTCCGAAGAAACCAGGTAGCAGAAGGGACGTGGCATAGTTGCGCCCCGAAGAAATCAGGTAGCAGAATGGACATGGCATAGTTTCGCCCCAATGGACATAGTACACACGAAAGTGATTGTCATCATATAAACAAATTACTTACAAATATTACAGTGATAGCTGCATTGAAATCAGGTAGGTCTAGCATTTGATCAATTTTACTATTTAAAATAACACTTTTTTATCGATCACACACAATAAATGAACTGCATTTTTTATTTGTACATCGATATCTTAACCCTACGTTACAGGGTTTCGAAAATTGAAACTTAGAACCATTGTGAGTTATTAACTCTTTACCCTTGTCACTAAACTTAACATCCATTTTAAATTAACCTCACTATACGCCGCAGACGTTGTGAAAATCATTAATAAAATGTCAAAGACTGCTAAGCCCCCATATTCCAACGGCTCACTCATTTGAATATGTCAGTTAATAAAGTACTGCCAACTTCATGATGTTCATTTTAACGGTAGGCTATCGATAATCACTGCATAAACAGTAGAAAAACAGTTAATAAAATATTGCCAACCTCATGGTGTTCATTTTAACGGTATCGATAATGAATATTAAATCGCATAAAAAATCAATAAGGTTGGTTGATTACGAGGCTCGAGTTTCCGTAGTATCTTTTTCTGTACCAATTTCATCGGGGCGCAACTATGCCATCCCCTTTTCTCTACCTGGTGGGAACAGGGCGCAAGTATGTCTACAAAATAGGGACCCTTTTTTATTTGCTGCATTTTATCTTATCGTGGGGGCGCAACTATGCCCTGCCCAACGCTTCTATGTACAGGGACATCATTTTATTTTTACTAACATTTTTAATATTAACCTGGCTTTACCTTTCTATTAACGATTGAAACAGGAAACACCATTTGCTATCCCTTCCACGACTAGAGTTCGATGATACCGGCGTAAAATACAAATCACTTTACTAGGTATAGGAGGGAAGAAAAGTAGTTCATCCATTTATGTAAACTAGGAAATACCGCAATTTTAAGTTTGATAATTTTTATTAGGTTTTTGTTTAATCAAAATACAGTACGGTATTAACACTTAGTGTTTTTACTCACGAATTGAGCTATCCATTTGGACGTATTAATTATGCAGTGTATATTGTACAGTTACAGCACATTAGCGTACAATATAGAGAATGAAGTTAAATTGAAAAATAATCATAATATGGATATTTAAACACATTTTTGAAAATGGTGGCCGTTCATTTCGATACAGGCTTCAGTTCTTTTGTGCATATTATCGCACTATAGACTATTGTACCTAATTCCAATTACCAATTTCGTCCTTCGTACGAGTAACTCATGTTGAAATAATTCCGTACCTACTCTATAAAAGAATACCTTACATACTGTAAATTCAATCTTCACTTCTGCCCGATCCGAAAAGATAAAATTACTCAGAAATGCTATCTACTGTCCGTTCAATTGGTTTTGTCGCAGGGTCTAGAAAGGGGGGGGTAATCACGTGACAGTTAATTACGTAGACGTCCAATTCCTAACAGAAATTAATGTTTTCAGAAAAGAGCTAAGATAGCCCAGCTACTAGACTTAACAGAGGGGCGAACAGAAGCAGGTGGCGGAAACCGGGATGCGACGTAGGCAAACGGACGACAGTACCTGTTCGAAAATATGATTCAATATTGAAAGCTCTTTCGTCACTGGAAAACGCTAACATATTTCTGGAACGTACTATACTCGCTAACTCAGTACTGCTTATTCGCCCTCGGCTCTGTGTCGTGAACAGTTGAACGTTTACTAGTAGAAGGGGTGGGAGTGAAGTACATTAAAAAACTCGGGTACAATAAAAATTGAAGTAAAAATAAAATGATGTTAGCAAAATGACTACTTTGAAACTTGCCTTAACATTTAATCGTTTAATGCAGGTTCGTTTGGTCTGATTACAGTTAGTCTACGTTTAACTTTGTGTTTCGCTTTGATTCTACTTTACAGCGCAAGCACTGGATTTTCTTGGAACCTGCAGGTGTTTATTAAACTAGTGTTACACCTTGGTGGGTTTGTATCACTGAATTAATATTGCCTCCAACTTGTTCACTTTGTGCACATTTCCACGTAGAGAACTAAAATAATCACGAAATAAACGGTGTCTTTAAATTACACGATTTACTGTTATGTATCAGTAATTAAAACGAATGCTGCTTTAAGTAAAAGTTAACCACCGGCGTAGCTCAGTCAGCTAAGGCGCTTGCCTGACGATCAGGAGTTGCGCTTGGGCTCGGGTTCGATTCCCGCTTGGGCTGATTACTTAGTTTTAGTTTTTTGCAGAGGTTTTCCCCAACCGTAAGGCAAATGTCAGGTAATCTATGGCGAATTCTCGGCCTCACCTCGCCGCCACCACCACCACCACCACCAACACCATCACCACTACCAACATCATTATATTTAGGCATATAAAGACTTCAGCAGAATTTCGTTTCATTCATTATGGAAAAACACCTTCGACGAAAAAATATTTATTTTTCATTTTTATTATACAGGGACATCAATTTATTTTTACCAACATTTTTAACATTAACCTGGTTATACTCGGAAACACTGTTACCCCCCTTCCATTATAGAAGTTTGGTCTTACTAGTGTAATATGTAAACAAATCATTTTACTAGCTATAGGAGGAGAGAAAAATAGTGTATCAATTTATGTTACAGGGAAATACACTATTACAATTTTCAGTTTGATCATTACTTTTACGTTATTTTATCAAAAAACTGTAGAGTAGTAACATTTTTTTTTTCACAAACTCAACTCTTCAGGCGGTTATATTCATTATGTAATGTCTACTGTATTCAGCATATTACCAACCTAATTTACTCCTGAACATTTTGTGAGCACTTCCGCAAGAAACTCCAATTTTTACAGGTAACTTCTTGATCGAATTATTAGGACTTCACTGCATCCTTTCTCTAGCATCTTCTGTCACCTTTGTTGGCCATCTTACACTTTTCCTCCTTTCGGTACACCTTGTTGATCTAAATTTACCTACCAGATTAATGACATTTCTACGAAAATATTCCATAATGACATAATCAGGAAAGCGTGAAAAATACTGTTGATCACATTCGGTTATATTGTAATTCCAGTTTCCATCATCGTCCTTCATACCTACAAACAGTAAAACAAAACTCTTGTTTAAATAATGCTGTTAAGTACCGTACCATATTATAGCATACCTCACTTTCGGTAACTCTAATCTTCACTTGTGTAGCATAACTGAATTTATCTGTGTGGACTGAGGACACCATACCTGTGTGAAAATAAACTTCAATAATATGAGCTCTTTCTTCTATAGAAAATCCAACATATTTCTGAAACACACTGTACTCTGTACTGTTTATTTCACTGCTAGCAACAGCCGTAAATTTGTGTGGCTGACGTTAGCAAGGACATTAGTGAAAGGGGTGGGAGTCAAGTACATTTAGAAACGCAGGTACAATAAAAATGCAAGTAAAAATAAAGTGATGTCCCGGTATTAATTCATTATAAACTTTTATCTTTATATCTGTGGAAAAAACTTTGAGATAGCTATAAAATTGACCATGTTATTCATTAAAATGTCCTGCCATGTAAACACAGTACCTGCCAGTAATTTGTAACGCACATTTTCTCAAACGTAAACCTTCGAGGGAAAAGGAATTGATATTTTTATGGTAAATTAATACGAACTTTTAGCTTTATCTGTGAAAGAAATTTTAAGGTATCTATAAAATTGACTAAGTTATTCATTCAAATGTGCTCCCATGCAAACATAATGCCAGCCAGCAATGTCTATTGATAGTTTTCTCAAACATACACCTTTGGGGGTCAAAAAATAGATTTTTCATTTTTCATGTTAAATTAATATGAACTTTTAACTTTATAGTTGTGAAAGAGAAATTTTAAGATATCTATAAAATTGGCCAAATTGCATTCATTCATTCATTGATTCATTATCTTACATGAGCAATGAAGCTTTAAGATGTGGAACAAGTCAAAATTTTACAATATTACAATTACAATTTTTACAAATTTTTACAATATCTTACAATTTTTACAGTTTTACAATGTAGTAATTTTCTACAATAATGAAGTGAGGTCCGAGGATTCACCAAAAGATTACCCGGCATTTGCCTTTTGCTTGGGGAAAACCTCGGAAAAACCCAACCAGGTAATCAAATCAAAGGGGGAAATGAAGTGATGCCGAGGACTCGCCATAGACCATCCGGCTTCAGTCCCACGGCTGGAGAAAACCTCGGAAGAATCCATTCAATGAGACAATGTCCTCCCATGCAAACACAATACCAGGAAACAATATGTATAACTTATTTTCTCAAACATAGACCTTTGAGGGTAAAAAAAAAAATATTTCTTATGGTAATTCATTATGAACTTTTAGCTTTATATCTGTGAAAGAGAAATTTTAATATATCTATAATATTATCTAAGTTATGCTTTAAAATGTCTTGCCATGCAAACACAATTTAATCGTTAATTTTCTCAAAACCGAATTTTTCAAAACTTTTCCAAATTCTTTTAAATAACTGCATGAAATTATGCATGATGAACAAACTGTAGCTCAATCATTAACCTTTCTTAAAAAAAAGTTAAATTAAAAAAAGTAATTCAATGAAATTAAAAAAATTAAATATATGAAGAACAATTTTCCTTCCACTTGCAGTAAATATATTCTAATAATTCAGCTAGGATTTGTTAATATGAATATTACCTTTAATGCAGAAAAGAATTACTAAATAGTACATTATGCAAAGAGCCTATAATGATAGTAATTAAGAATCGAGCATGGATATTTATGAAACGAGCGCAAGCGAGTTTCATAATTTTCATACGAGCTTCTTAATTACCATTATAGGCGAGTTTCATACGACTTTTTATGCTCGACCATATTTCTAACTTGAAATTATTCAGATGTATACATTTTATTTGTATCTGACAAGATCGGAAGTGACCTTGTTCTAGATCGTGAATTGTGAGATGTGCGCAGACGCGAAAGTATTGATTTTTTCCGAGGAACAGTAATGTCATTGACCTTGACGTAGTCCCGTTAAACTTGATAATATTATAACCTTGATTATTGAATTCGACATTGAAAAACGAGATGACAAATTGAATTTATTTGAATATTATTTACAATTAACGCTAATTATTATAGTAACAGAACATAACCTTCTGCGACAGTATTGGATTTCCAGCCTCCGTGACTTTTCGCTAATTCTCTTTCGATTGCATATCCGAGAATAATCGATACTTGCGGTTTTATAACGGTACAAAGCTGACTTGTCATTGGCTGAACACATGTAAGCTGAGTTACCATTGGCTGAAGACCTGTACTTTAATGAGTAGATGTACTTTAATGACATGCATTAAAGGACTGCTACCGGGTGTATAATTAGTAGGCCTACATTTTGGCATGGTCGAGCGTAAAAATATTTAAAATCTTGAGAGCAATATTTTTAAATATCAGTTTGTACAAATCGCAAAATGAAAAATTTGAAAATTCACAATTACAAAAACTTTCAGTGTAGCTAAATTTAATCAGAATAGGGCTTAAGGATATGGAAGAATATAATTTATAAAACACATACATTTTAAGGGTGCGAGGTGTATGTAACCCGTTAAATAATTTCCCGTGTTATTTTTTGTGAAACGTGTAAGAGCCATTCGTGGTGTTTTCACTTTCATTGCAAGTATGATTTAACTTCAACACGGCTCTTAAACCCAGCAAGTGTAACAATTTCATCATATTGGAGGAAATGCCAATAAGAGCCTGTCTAAGAGGCAAAGTAACACACCTACACTAGTTTACCTGTCGACAGTCTGGTTAAGCTGTCATGGGTAAACTTATGATCAGTTTCAAGTCTGGAAGTAGACAGGATGTTTCAAAACCAGCTAGAACGTGGAAGAGAAGATTCAGTGTAATAAGAAATGGATACGAACATTTCTTATATTCTTTATGATTCAGCAAATACAGTATTAAGGCCCATTCACAATGAAAATTAAACATAACCGTAACATAAACACAGAAGTTTGCGCCCAGGCTACCAAATGGTATCATTCACAATGATTCACACAAGCATTGACATAAACATTACCGTAAGACGTTAACGTGAAAGTATGCAAACTCCAAACTTTCATGCTTATGCTTACGTGATTTGCAAACAGAACACAATCGTGGAGCGCTGAAGTATACGACAGAATATGAGGAAATGGCGTCGTTGTTATGTTTCCATGATTACCAAGTATGTTTGCGGTTATGTTTATGTTCCCATCGTGAATGATGGTATGACTTCTTGATTTTAATGTAACGTTTATATTCTTAAGTTAACGCTCACGTTATGTTTAATTTTCATTGTGAATGAGCCTTTAAGTGTATTACATTGAAGCTAAAAATATCTCCACAATTAATAAACCCGCTAGATCTATATTCAAATGCCTATACACGTAATATTAAATGGCAAGCTTACGAAGCAGGCGACAGAAAACACAATTATATTTAAAGAGTCTGGAATTATGTGCTCACAGCTCTTTAAAAAGTAACGTGATGGAGTTTAAATGCGTCATAAAAAAAAACAAAAAACAAATTGAATTATCAGAGCAGAGGGTCTGAAGTTGGTAAAATACATGAAATCAAAAAATCGCATTTTTGTCACATTTTTTTTGCCAAAATTTCACCTACGCCTTCTCTTAACAGTATTTTTAATGTCAATGAGACCGCAAACCTATTGTTTTGAGTCATAATTTCAATTTTTATTTTAAAGACTGGCACAGGCCTTGTTTCTTTTACACGAGTTTTTTTTTTATTTTAATGTCGCTCTTCGAAAAAAATATTCAATTCACATCCTGACCCTGGATAAACTGACTGGCATGGCGCAAACCTATTGTTTAGAGTCATAATTTCAATTTTTATTTTAAAGACTGGCACAGGCCTTGTTTCTTCTACACGAGTTTTTTTTTTAATTTTAATGTCGCTCTTCAAAAAAAAAAAATATCCAATTCACATCCTGACCCTGGATAAACTGACTGGTATAGAGTGTGAAGAAAATACATGCAACACTGTCCAAAAAAGGACAGAAAGTATTTTGAACACTTTTCTTTATGAGGAATGCTGATAATTTGTCGAAATACAGAATGTTAAAAAAGTATCCAATATTTTAGGCGATGATAATATGCATCAAAACAAGAAAATAATGTCTAATAAACATGGATCCTGCAACACACAGTTTCTGAGATCTGAACACTTGTTCATAGGAGTGTTCAATGTGACGTCAATTCATGGCAATGCATTTTTCTGCCCTACAATACAGCAGACTACCAGATAATCATACCGTAGTGGACACCCTTGGCATGGAATACTGAAAACAAAAGTCTGGTTGCAGATATGAGCGGGGTTCAGCAGAGATGGTGTTGTGAATTTTGGTAATCAGCATGTATGGGCTGATGAAAATCCCCCTGCAGTTGAAGGAACAAGGCATGAGAACCGATTCTCAATCAATTTATGGACAGGCGTTCTTGGTGATAGATTAATAGGGCCATACGTACTACCACAGAGATTAACTGGGGATCGTTATCAGAGCTTTCTTATTAACGTATTAAACAAATTTCAAAGTGTGCGTGATTCCTTACGCCGAAGGGCAGAGGAATGCATTGCCATGAATGGACGTCACATTGAGCACCTCCTATGAACAAGTGTTCAGATCTCAGAAAGTATGTGTTGTAGGACCCATGTTTATTAGACATTGTTTTCTTGTTTTGATGCATACTAGCACCTCGTAAAATATTTGATACTTTTTAACACCCTGTAGATTTTCTTTATTTATTTATTTGTTTGTTTGTTCTGGTAGAGTTAAGGCCATGAGGCCTTCTCTTCCACACTACCAGAAGTGAAATACATAATGAAACAATGACAAAAATAGTAAAGTCATACTTAAATATAAAAATCATTTTCATGCATATTTACAAGCTTACATGGGCTATAATGAAATATTAACTAAACATGATATATAATTAAGTTATTTACAATTTATATCCTAATTCTACATTATGATAGGCTTACATGACAATTTATACACACACAGAATAACCTACAAAAATCGGCTAAAACTCTCAAATCGATTTCATGTAAAAGTAGCATCAAAATGTTTTATCCTCGCTGTTGCTAAAACGAAAGTGAAAGTCTGCTTCCATATATCACGAAAATACAACTATCCAGAGCATGATTAAATATGATAGCTGTGATAATATTTTATTGTGTTTTTGTGCAAAAGTTTTTGTGTGCAGACGTTGTTTAATATGATCAATTTTCCTTTGTTTTAGGTAAGTGATGGACTTTTTTCTGGTGTTCTGAACTCGAGCACGTGAGTATGAATCTATTTAGTTAATCTGATCAGAGAAATATCCTCCGTTCCGTGCAGTTTCAGGTAACATTCAGAGTTTTGTTACGGTGTTGGGAGGTGTCACGTCTCTAAATGTAACTCAGGCTTGCTCGTACGACGCCATACCCGAATGCACGGTTGCTTTCAGTAGTTAGTAATTGTGGTGTTAGTAATGTAACATTAAACCTGTCAACAACTGGGTGGCAACGCGTAGAATGTAATGTAATAATTATATTAATAGGATAGAACCAAGTACGATCGTTTGACTGATTACAGACGGTTTAACTGTTGAAAGGTTTTGGTAGATCTATTAACCCTAGAATGCTATTGTTATTGAGTGGTTTTGTGTGGCTGTTTGTAAGTAAAAATGGCGTCAAACACTATAAAAGTTTTTTAAGATGTAGATTTGTTCGCTATTACTTGAAAATTTGTACGTTGGTTTCCATAATATCTATATATATAATTTGAACTGGTAATGGAAATTACGGAAAACGGCTGAACGGATTTTAATAAATGACCCCTCATTTTGAATCTTGGAACCCAAAGTTTTTCGGAAAAATAGTAGTTTTCAGTGAAATGTCAATTTTCCTACATAGTTTTCCTATTTTCCAAAATCCATCTGTCGTCAGTTTTGAGAACTAGCTAATTGCATTCAGGAAAAGTGAAGCGAGCATCAAGTCGGCCGTGTTGCATTTCAGAATAAAACAAAACACACACTACAGTAAACAATATTACACGAAGCCATGATCTGCAAGAATGCTGACATATTTAGAGCTCAAATTAAATTGGTTATTAAAAACTTAACTTACTAAAAATAATTTACAGGTTCGATTCTGTGGTGTGTAATTTTCTGGGTACAGCTGTGTATTGGATATTAAACACTACAAAACTTGAGGTGGTTTGATGACGTTATTACCATTAGAAATGAAATATTATTGTAGTTAATGCCATGATGTGACTATGTTTCATTAATTATACAGGGACATCATTTTATTTTTACTTCAATTTTTATTGTACCTGCGTTTTTGAATGTACTTCACTCCCACCCCTTCTACTAAGGAAGTTCCAACTCCACACAGAACCAAGACCGCAGATAGTAGGCAGTACTGAGTTACTGGGTATAGCACGTTCCAGAAATATGTTCGCGTTTTCCAGTGACGAAAGAGCTTTCAATATTGAATCATATTTTCGCACAGGTACTGTCCGTTTGCCTACGTCGCATCCCGATTTCCCCCACCTGCTTCTGCTCGCCCCTCTGTAAAAGCTGGGCTGTCTTAGCTCTTTTCTGAAAACATTAATTTCTCTTAGGAATTGGACGTTTACGTAATATTATACAGCTGTTTAATTTAACTTAAATAAAAGGACCTCGTTAAGTAATTAACTGTCACGTGATTTCCTCCCTTTCTACAATGCTGCGGCATAACCACTTGGACGGACAGTAGATAGCATGTCTGAGTAATTTTATATTTTTGGGTCGGGCAGAAGTGAAGATTTAATTCACAGTACGTAGAGTAGGTACAGAATTATTTCAACATGAGTTACTAGTACGAAGGACGAAACTGGCAATTTGAATTAGATGCAATAGTCTGTAGTGCGATAATATGCACAAAAGAACTGAAGCCTGTATCGAAATGAACGGCCACCATGTTCAAAATTCTGTTTAAATATTCATATTATGATTATTTTTCAATTTAACTTCTTTCTCTATATTGTACGCTAATGTGCTGTAGACAGTATAATATACACTGCATAATGAATACGTTCGCATGGATAACTCACTTCGTGAGTAAAAACACTTATTCTTAATACAGTACTGTACTTTGATTAAAGAAAAACCTAATGAAAATTATCAAACTCAAAATCGCGATATTTCCTAGTTCACGTAAATGTATGAACTACTTTTCTTCCATTCTATACCTAGTAGAGTGATTTGTGTTTTACGCCAGTATCATCGAACTCCAGTCGTGGAGGGGGGAGCAAGCGGTGTTTCCGGTTCTCTAAAGGTATAGACAGGTTAATATTAAAAATGTTAGTAAAAATAAAATGATGTCCCTGTATATATTAATGCTATATTGATGATATGAAAGTGAACGTTTTGGGGTTATATAAGTAGATGTAGAGAATAACTTAAATTAGATTTTGATTTCTATATTTTACTGAGTGGCGGCTATATAATATATATAGTATATGTTACTGAAAGCTATAAAACTTACGTAATATAATAATATTATGAAGAATCAAATATTTTTATAATTATTAATCAAGTGGGGTTGGGTCTTTTTCATATATTTAATGGCGGTGTGGTGTAGATATTTATATGCGTGGTTCTCTTCAGTACTGGCTCGAGTGAGAGTATCTTTCATTATTATGGAAGCAAATAACTTTCAGAATGTCTGGTATTCTTCATTGAAAATAAATCTGAAAAATGTTTATATGAACGTCTAATGTACTTGGTTTGCTGCATTTGCTGCACAAGCCACTAGTAATTTTTATTCCCAACGATAATTTATTTGAATTAAAAAAAGTTAATATAGATTTCAAACAAAATATAATTTTAGATCTCGTCTATGTAAGATAACACCCTCTTCACAACTGAAACAGCAGTTTATTTCCCAGCGTTGTGTACCGGGACATCATTTTATTTTTATTTACATTCTAATATTAACATGGCTATAGCTTCGGATTAAGGGTTGAGAACCAGAAAGACTGTTTGTTACACTCTTCCAAGACCGGAGTTGGATGATACTAGTATAAAATGAAACAAATCACTTCACTAGGTATCGGAGAGAAGAAAAGTAGTGTATCCATTTACGTAAACTGGGAACTATTACGATTTTGAGTTTGATAATTTTCGTTAGGATTTTATTCAATCGATATAAAGTACAGTATTAACAATAACTATTTTTATTCATTAGCTGAACTATCCAGGCGGACGTATGTATAATACATTATCTACAGCACATTAGCGTACAATATGGAGAGTTCATTTAAATTAAAAAATAATCAAAATCGGGATATTTTAAACAAATTGTTGGTAATGGTGGACGTTCATTTCGATACAGACTTTAGTTATTTTGTGCATAGCCTATTATCGAAAACGTTTTTAAACATATCTCCTGAAATGTAATGTATTTTTTTCATGAATGCAATTCTTTAATTTCCTTCTGTTGTTGTAGGATGTTTAGTAAACACAACTGTTTTACAGTAACTCCAAAATAAATAATACCAAGCACTCAAATCAGTCGACATGATGGGCCATAATCTTGCGCTTGTTGAAATAACTCTGTACTTACTCTACAACAGAGTACCTTACATACTGTAAATTCAATTTTCACTTCTGCCCGATCCTCACAGATAAATTTACTCGGACATGCTATCTACTGTCCGTTCAAGTGGTTATGTCGCAGGGTCGTAGAAAGGGGAGAAATCATGTGAAAATTACTTGCTTAACCAGGAAGTTTTATTTAAATTATTTTAAACACTTTATAATATTACGTAGACATTCAATTCCTAAGCAGAAGATCCTTTCAGAAAAGAACTAAGACAGTCCAGCCATTGTAGCCTTTACAGATTAGCCAGCAGAAACGGGTAGGGGAAACCGGGAAGCGACGTAACCAAACGGACAGAGTACCTGTGCGAAAATATGATTAAATAATCAATGCATTTTATTCACTGTAAAATACGACCGTATATTTCTGAAACGTACTATACTCACTCAGTACTGTTTATTGTGACTGTAAGACAACTTTGACTGCATATGCGGCCTCGGATCTATATGGAGGAAGTTTGGAAGTTTACTAATAGAAGGGGTGGGAAGAAAGTACATTTAAAAACTCAGGTACAACAAATATTAAAGTAAAAATAAAATGATGTCTCTGTACATGCTATATTTGAAGTTTTAAAAGGTTCTCTTTTTTCAGAAGGTTACCGGTTGTAAACTTAAAAAAATAAATACTTATAAGACACTCGCTTTATGACAAATTGATTTGTACAGACAGCATAAAAAATTGAGGTCTTTTCGTGTATAGTATTCTAAACTTTATCTTTTATTTATATCTCTAATAGAAGTGGTAAAATTGATGCGTCGCCTTATAAAATGTTATAAAACGATTCCATATATGAGAATACTTTAGGGAGAAGAGACATCGTTCATCAGACATCTGGTATATCCGCCTCCATATGTCATAAAGTTTTGCGGATGGAAGAGAACATCTGGGTGTTATTGGTTGTGAGCTGTCAGCATTTCTAAAATAAATAAAACACTTTCACATTCCTTGGCTGTCCGTATAATATTGACAGGGACAGTGGGAGAAAGGATCACGTCCAGCAGCGTAGTATAGGCTATATTTCCTTACAAAACGAGCTTCCTTATTGGAAATGCAATACTTCTCAACAATAAATTCCAGATGTGAAGCCGAGATTATTCACGCACAGTAGTTTAGGTTAAAAAAGAAAAAGTATTATTTTCAAACAGTGGTTCATCTATCTTCAATAAATTACTACTGCACGATTTTAGGCTGTGTTCTGCTGTTACTGATCCCTTCCGGTGGACATCGATGCATTTCTCCTCGGCGTAACTTTGGAAGGACTCGTAGTAGGTTTTGTTGAATTTTCAGTGCGAGTTTTTATTCTATGGCAGTAAGACTGTATGAACAATGCAAACTTAACTACAAGAAAGAACATTTCAGTATTCAGATGAGTATCATATTGCGAAAGTGAAGGAAAAAGAATTTTGTTCGTTCTCGAACTGCGTAGTGAACTGGCGGAATTGATTTTGAAGAGGAATCGATTTTTTGTAGTAGAGATGGGCTATAGTCATTTATGATAGTACTATCGACTGTTGTTCCTATTATTGATTGACCTATCGATACTTATAATCAAAACTATCGAATATTGTCGATAGCCATTACAAACTTTCTTGTTAAATGGTTATATATACTTATACAGGATTTTTCAGAAATACTTTGACAGACCTTAGAGGCATGTTCCTCACACCAAAACAAGAAAAAAAAATCATATGGACATATGTCCGAAAATCCTTAGTTTTTTTAGTTATGAATGAAAGAACATAATGAAACAACTGTTAGATATTGTCAGCTTGGTTGCAACTTCAATAAATTCAGAAATGCATGTTCCTCACACCAAAACAAGAAAAAAATTTATATGAACTTATGTCCGAAAATCCTTAATTTTTTAGTTATGAATAAAAGAACATAATGAAACATCTGTTAGATATTATCGGCTTGGTAGCAAGTGTTGCAACTTCAATAAATTCAGAAACGCATGTTCCTCACACCAAAACAAGAAAAAAATTTATATGAACTTATGTCCGAAAATCCTTAGTTTTTAGTTATGAATGAAAGAACATAATGAAACATCCGTTAGATATTGTCAGCTTGGTAGCAAGTGTTGCAACTTCAATAAATTCAGAAACGCATGTTCCTCACACCAAAACAAGAAAAAAATTTATATGAACTTATGTCCGAAAATCCTTAGTTTTTTAGTTATGAATGAAAGAACATAATGAAACAACTGTTAGATATTGTCAGCTTGGTTGCAACTTCAATAAATTCAGAAACGCATGTTCCTCACACCAAAACAAGAAAAAAATTTATATGAACTTATGTCCGAAAATCCTTAGTTTTTTAGTTATGAATAAAAGAACATAATGAAACATCTGTTAGATATTATCGGCTTGGTAGCAAGTGTTGCAACTTCAATAAATTCAGAAACGCATGTTCCTCACACCAAAACAAGAAAAAAATTTATATGAACTTATGTCCGAAAATCCTTAGTTTTTAGTTATGAATGAAAGAACATAATGAAACATCCGTTAGATATTGTCAGCTTGGTAGCAAGTGTTGCAACTTCAATAAATTCAGAAACGCATGTTCCTCACACCAAAACAAGAAAAAAATTTATATGAACTTATGTCCGAAAATCCTTAGTTTTTTAGTTATGAATGAAAGAACATAATGAAACAACTGTTAGATATTGTCAGCTTGGTTGCAACTTCAATAAATTCAGAAATGCATGTTCCTCACACCAAAACAAGAAAAAAATTTATATGAACTTATGTCCGAAAATCCTTAGTTTTTTAGTTATGAATAAAAGAACATAATGAAACATCTGTTAGATATTATCGGCTTGGTAGCAAGTGTTGCAACTTCAATAAATTCAGAAACGCATGTTCCTCACACCAAAACAAGAAAAAAATTTATATGAACTTATGTCCGAAAATCCTTAGTTTTTAGTTATGAATGAAAGAACATAATGAAACATCCGTTAGATATTGTCAGCTTGGTAGCAAGTGTTGCAACTTCAATAAATTCAGAAACGCATGTTCCTCACACCAAAACAAGAAAAAAATTTATATGAACTTATGTCCGAAAATCCTTAGTTTTTTAGTTATGAATAAAAGAACATAATGAAACATCTGTTAGATATTGTCAGCTTGGTAGCAAGTGTTGCAACTTCAATAAATTCAGAAACGCATGTTCCTCACACCAAAACAAGAAAAAAATTTATATGAACTTATGTCCGAAAATCCTTAGTTTTTAGTTATGAATAAAAGAACATAATGAAACATCTGTTAGATATTATCGGCTTGGTAGCAAGTGTTGCAACTTCAATAAATTCAGAAACGCATGTTCCTCACACCAAAACAAGAAAAAAATTTATATGAACTTATGTCCGAAAATCCTTAGTTTTTAGTTATGAATGAAAGAACATAATGAAACATCCGTTAGATATTGTCAGCTTGGTAGCAAGTGTTGCAACTTCAATAAATTCAGAAACGCATGTTCCTCACACCAAAACAAGAAAAAAATTTATATGAACTTATGTCCGAAAATCCTTAGTTTTTTAGTTATGAATAAAAGAACATAATGAAACATCTGTTAGATATTGTCAGCTTGGTAGCAAGTGTTGCAACTTCAATAAATTCAGAAACGCATGTTCCTCACACCAAAACAAGAAAAAAATTTATATGAACTTATGTCCGAAAATCCTTAGTTTTTAGTTATGAATGAAAGAACATAATGAAACATCCGTTAGATATTGTCAGCTTGGTAGCAAGTGTTGCAACTTCAATAAATTCAGAAACGCATGTTCCTCACACCAAAACAAGAAAAAAATTTATATGAACTTATGTCCGAAAATCCTTAGTTTTTTAGTTATGAATGAAAGAACATAATGAAACATCTGTTAGATATTGTCAGCTTGGTAGCAAGTGTTGCGACTTCAATCAATTCAGAAACTCATAACAAATGTTCAAAATATTATCCTCTTGCTTCCACACACGCATGACAAAAGACTGTAGTAAACGAATCTCCTTGGTAATACACAGTCATCTAGGAGTCAATGGGTGGATCAGCAGACTTGTATCGATAACATCATTCGATTATCTAACAAAATGAATATTAATATTAAGTTCAGTTGTTGGATTGTATCTCGAAACGCGTTCAACGTAAACTTTCATTGTTATGAGTTTCTGAATTGATTAAAGTTGCAACACTTGCTACCAAGCTGACAATATATAACAGATGTTTCATTATGTTCTTTCATTAATAACTGAAAAAACTAAGGATTTTTGGACATATGTTTATATGAACTTCTTTCTTGTTTTGGTGTGAGCAACATGCCCCCAAGGTTTGTCAAAGTATTTCTGAAACATCCTGTATATCAATTTTTGTCCCAACACGTAGTGTATAATATAAATGCAACATAAAGCCTTACACCTGGGTGTTAATTGTGGTACTAATTCGACACTCCGACTATACAGAGTGTAATAAAAATCTTGTTTACACAAAGGATGAATATTCTTTTTCATTATTTTAGCAAGTAAAGACAGGTGAAAGTATACTTTCTTTGCCATACGATTATATACAATGCATAAACATCCTGATTTTTTAATGCGAATCGATTCTGAAAAATAAACACCTCACAGCGAAAAGGACATACGAGAGCTGCCGCTACAAAGCGAAACTTCTATAGGCCTACCTATGAAATACTTACTTATGTACTGGCTTTTAAGGAACCCGGAGGTTCATTGCCGCCCTCACATAAGCCCGCCATTGGTCCCTATCCTGAGCAAGATTAATCCAGTCTCTATCATCATATCCCACCTCCCTCAAATCCATTTTAATATTATCCTCCCATCTACGTCTCGGCCTCCCCAAAGGTCTTTTTCCCCTCCGGTCTTCCAACTAACACTCTATATGCATTTCTGGATTCGCCCATACGTGCTATATGCCGTGCCTATCTCAAACGTCTGGATTTAATGTTCCTAATTATGTAAGGTGAAGAATACAATGCGTGCAGTTCTGTGTTGTGTAACTTTCTCCATTCTCCTGTAACTTCATCCCTCTTAGCCCCAAATATTTTCCTCACCACCTTATTCTCAAACACCCTTAACCTATGTTCCTATCTCAAAGTGAGAGTCCAAGTTTCACAACCATAAAGAACAACCGGTATTATAACTGTTTTATAAATCCTGACTTTCAGATTTTTTTTGACAGCAGACTAGATGACAAAAGCTTCTCAACCTATTAAGAACAGGCATTTCCCATATTTATTCTGTGTTTAATTTCCTCCCGAGTGTCATTTATATTTGTTACTGTTGCTCCAGGTATTTGATAAAGGATAAATTTACAATTTTTATACTTCCATTTCGTACAATATTCTCGTCACGAGATACAATTATATACTTTGTCTTTTCGGAATTTACTTCCAAACCTATCTCTTTACGTGCTTCCAGTAAAATTCCCGTATTTTCCCTAATCGTTTGTGGATTTTCTCCTAACATATTCACATCATCCGCATAGACAAGCAGCTGATGTAACCCGTTCAAATCCAAACCCTCTCTGTTATCCTGGACTTTCCTAATGGCATTCTCTAGAGCAAAGTTAAAAAGTAAAGGTGATAGTGCATCTCCTTGCTTTAGCCCACAGTGAATTTGAAAAGCATCAGACAGAAACTGATCTATACGGATTCTGCTGTACGATTCACTGAGACACATTTTAATTAATCGAACTAGTTTCTTGGGAATACCAAATTCAATAAGAATATTATATAAAACTTCTCTCTTAACCGAGTCATATGCCTTTTTGAAATCTATGAATACGTGATGTACTATACCCTTATACTTTCATTTTTTCTCCTTTATCTGTCAGAAAAAAAAAATATCTGACCAATAGTCGATCTATTACGCCTAAAACCACACCGATGATCCCCAATAATTTCATCTACATATGGAGTTAATCTTCTCAAAAAGGATATTCGACAAAAGTTTGTACGACGTCAACAAAAGTATATTCCTCGAAAGTTACTTCTTAAAAATAGGTACGATTATGGACTCCTTCCATTGTTCTGATATAATTTCCTCTTCCCAAATTGCAAGTACAAATTTATAAATTTCGCTAGATAATGCGCTTCCACCCTCATGTATATATTCTCCTGGAATTTGATCAATACCTGGAGACTTTTGCTTTTTCAGGTTTTCTACCGCAATTTCGACTTCAGAATGTGTGAGTTCCGGTATAAATGGCTCAGCAGTTAGTATTTGAATTTCGTCCCGATCATTTCTATTTGGCCTCTGTATATTTAGTAGTTGCCCAGAATAGTTTTTCCATCTATTCAGGATTTAATGAGAGTCAGCAAGCAAGTCACCATTCTCATCCTTGATCACGTTCACCTTGCCTGATATCCATTTTTAAATTCCTTTATACCCTTATATAAATCTCGCATATTTCTATTCTTACTATTTGTTTCTACCTCATTCAGTTTTTCCTTCAAGTAATCTCTTCTTTTATTCCTAAGTGTAAGACTTGCTTCCCGTCTTTCATTGAAATAATTATCTCTACAATAAGAATATCATATAAAACTTATCTCCATCGAGTCATATGCCTTTTTGAAATCTATGAATAACTGATGCACTGTATCCTTATACTCCCATTCTTTCTCCATTATCTACCGAATAAAAAATATCTGATAAATAGTGGATCTATTACGCCTAAAACCACACTGATGATCCCCAATAATTTCATCTACATATGGAGTTAATCTTCTCAAAAGAATACTGGACTAAATTTTGTACGACGTCAACAAAAGTGATATTCCTCGAAAGTTACTACCTATGTAATGAAAAAATAAATTATAATTATTACAGTGTTAATGAACGATGAATTAAACGTAAAGCGAGTTCATTCAACCTAAGCACTCATACATGTTTCCTGGCCTCAGGATTGAATGAGAGTCTGCAAGCAAGTCACCATTCTCATCCTTGATCACGTTCAACTTACCTGATATCCATTTTTAAATTCCTTTATAATCTTATATAAATCTCGAATATTTCTATTATTACTATTTGTTTCTACCTCATTCAGTTTTTCCTGCAAGTAATCTCTCTTTTTATTCCTAAGTGTACGACTTGCTTCCCGTCTTTCATTGAAATAATTATCTCTACAATAAGAATATCATATAAAACTTATCTCCACCGAGTCATATGCCTTTTTGAAATCTATGAATAACTGATGCACTGTATCCTTATACTCTCATTCTTTCTCCATTATCTATCGAATAAAAATATCTGATTAATAGTTGGTCTATTACGCCTAAAACCACACTGATGATCCCCAATAATTTCATCTACATATGGAGTTAATCTTCTCAAAAGAATGCTGGACAAAATTTTGTACGACGTCAACAAAAGTGATATTTCTCGAACGTTACTACCTATGTAATGAAAAAATAAATTATAATTATTACAGTGTTAATGAACGATGAATTAAACGTAAAGCGAGTTCATTCAACCTTAGCACTCATATAAGTTTCTTGGCCGCGCGTGGTCTTGCAGTGGTGGAACATCGAGTGAGAAATATCGTAAGTTTGTTCAGGAGTTCCATTCTGTTTGTTCATTTGTCCGGCAATGTTCTTATTTCTCAATCTCTCTCGCGGAAAAAGTGGAGATGAAACGCTAATGTGAGACTTGTCGCCTTCTTTTTGTCATTCTGCGATATTTCCAGGAAAATATGGATCTTCTCCATTGCTGGATATGTCTGGAACATAGGCTACAGATCAGTGTTTGTCTTTAATGGACGTGCTTTCTTCATATGGTCCTCGTAGTTGGTCTGTCAAAACTAACGTGACGCCATCTCCTATCTTTCCCGATTTCAAGAAGGCCATGGGTTTCTCACACCCCTGTTATAGCAATCAGACGCCGGGCGCCGTTGTTCGTTTGGCAAAGTTCCCGACCTCTCACACTGTCTGCTCCGCCCGGACTACTGATGTTCCTCTAGCATTAGAAATCTCTGTGCAGCGTGGTGTACGCAGCGTTTAAGGCGCAAGTCTCAGGCCAAGGGGCTAGTTAGAAGTGCCTTATAACGGATGTAGATTGTTATGTTTTGTCCTGTGAGGAGTTTTGGAGTTGGTTCCGAAGCCGAAATTTCGGAATTCAAGTGGTTCCCGTAAAATTTTGTCCTTAAATTCAACATAACTTGATTTCGTTCGCGATCACAAAAGCGTATTATTTTATTTTTGCTCTTTAGCGAGTAGACACTATTGGTTCAGATCGAAACTATATATTTATTTATGCTCGACCATGCCGAAATGTAGTAATTATACACCTGGTAGCAGTCCTTTAATGCATGTCATTAAAGTACACCTATTCATTAAAGTTCAGGTGTTCAGCCAATGACAAGTCAGCTTTGTATCGTTATATCGATTATTCTCGGATAAGCAATCGAAAGACAATTAGCGAAAAGTCACGGAGGCTGGAAATCCAATACTGTCAGGCTATGTTCTGTTACTGTAATAATTAGCGTTAATTGTAAATAATATTCAAATAAATTCAATTTGTCATCTCGTTTTTCAATTCTAAATCAATTTCCAGGTCAGAGTAATCTTCATCTTATTCTCTGCCAAGGTCAATGACATCCGGCCTCGGAAAAAATCAATACTTTCGCGTCTGCGCACATCTCACAATTCAGGTCAGTTCGCACATAACCATAAGAAGACCTAATTTTAAATAATTTCAAGTTAGAAATATGGTCGAGCATAAAAAGTTGTATGAAACTTGCCTATAATGGTAATTAAGACGCTCGTATGAAAATTATGAAACTCGCTTGCGTTCGTTTCATAAACAATCATACTTGCGTCTTAATTACTACCATTATAGGCTCGTTGCATAATGTACTATTATGCTCAACCATGCCGAAATGTAGTAATTATACACCTGGTAGTAGCCTTTTAATGCACCACATTAAAGTACACCTATTCATTACAATTCAGTTGTTCAGCCAATGAGAAATCTCCATTGTACTGATTGTACCATTATAAAACCGCAAGTATCGATTATTCTCGGATATGCAATCGAAAGACAATTAGCGAAAAGTCACGGAGGCTGGAAATCCATTACTGTCGCAGAAGGTTATGATCTGTCACTATAATAATTAGCGTTAATTGTAAATAATATTCAAATAAATTCAATTTGTCATCTCGTTTTTCAATGTCTAATTTAATTTCAATGTTATATGAATATTAATATTTAGTTTACTCTCTAGATTATATCAAGGTCAATGTGGACATCTGTTCCTCGGAAAAAATCAATGCTTTCGCGTCTGCGCACATCTCACAATTTACGAGCCATGCACAAGGTCACTTCCGCTCTACAGTCACATAAGAATAAATTGAATACTTCTGAATAATTTGAAGTTAGAAATATGGTCGAGCATAAAAAGTCGTATGGAACTTGCCTATAATGGTAATTAAGACGCTCGTATGAAAATTATGAAACTCGCTTGCGCTCGTTTCATAAACATACTCGCGACTTAATTACTACCATTATAGGCTCGTTGCATAATGTACTATTCTAGAACTGCCACATGAGATAATTCTATATTACGTACAGTAGTGGCAAAAAAAAAAAAAAAAAACACCGGACCGACCCTTGTAGCTGATTTCAGAGCCTTGTTCACTCCAGAGCACGATAGACTGGTAACTAAGACTTTCGTGGTTCGAATCCTGCCTGGAAAAGAAACTTTTTTTTGTTCCTTATTCAAATTTATTCCCAATACTTTTCGGTTACTGGTAAAATTCATGTTCTGGGAATAATAAGTTAATTAAGTAGTAAAATATCGCTGAGGTGGTAGCCTATTTAATTTATTACAAATATTCTTGGGTAGAATTACAGTTTCGTATTTGTAATAAAAGTTATAAACAGTGTTGTTACATCCATATGCAGAATAGCAAGTTTCCCCGAGCAAAGGTAGTCCTTAGCACACTGTCTTCAATAGACGTATTATGCTAGACTCTTAAAACATTGGATTTATAACGCAGTTACCTAATTTTTCTAAAGTTTTAATGATCCTGTACAGTTTTCGGAACCTTAGTAACTGTATTAAGAACTGATTATTCCGTTTCTATAATTCAAAACTTGGCACAGCTGCAGTCGTACAATCTGATCTGCGAAGCGTAGAACGTGGGCGAGAAAGTTAGTTCATGTTTTGCCAGAAGTTCTGCCATTCTGAGATGGACTTTGTGCTTGCTGTAGGATTAAATCTACGACACGGCACTTTTGGTTTACTCTCTTTCCGAAATAAACCATGATAAGAACTTTTCGTCGGCCCCAAATGATGACATATTTTCTAGAGAAAAGCTTCTCAAGAAAATTTTATTACTGGTTTCTACTGTGTAATATCACAACACTGCACAGAAGACTTGCTGCCCTCTAATTTATACATTAAATGTGGAAAACCGCAAATATGAACAATTTCACTGAGTGAGAGAAGGGCCGGTTTTGTGCAGAAACTTGTCCATGAACATTCCCTTAATAACAGTAGTGTCAGAGTTGTAAGCTCCGAAACCGGTTGCGGTGCTAGAGACGTCCAGTCGGAGCGTGAACTTGCTTATGTCTGTGGAAGCACCGGAGCTCGCAACGAGTTATAGTGGAGCGCTCCGCTCCGTAGGGCTATACTACACGAACGTTAAAAACGATGCGTTGACAACGTTCTTTTATAGGAACTCAGTTTTTGGTAATATGATCGCTTGTACAGGGTGCGTCAGAAAGAACGAATGGATTTCAAACTATCGATACGCAGCGAGGGGAGGGATAGAGTGAGGGGGACCACGACTGTTGGGTCAGCCATAGAATGCAGTTTCAGTTGAGAACATGGTGTTGGTCTGGTGTACAACGTGCTTTCATCGCAAAAACATTTTTGAAAGATGAAGAGTCTGTGGTCGCCACTCAGGACTCATTTCGACATCGGATGTCACGCTAGGATTCCAACTCGGAATACAATTTTGGGTGGGTGGCTTCATTTCGTATCACAGGTTCAACATTAAAGAAGAAATCACCTGGACGAACACGGAGCGCGTGTACACCTGCAAATGTGGAGACAGACAGTAGGTTGTCCTGCCACCTCAACGATCAGCCCGCAAACATGCTATTGCACTGAGATTGTCCGAGGTTACGGTAAGATCTCGCGCTCTGCGAGTTTTTTCTTTGGGACCATTTGAAGGCGTAAGTAACCACATACACTGGACGAACTGAAGACGGCGATTCGTGAAGAAATCGCGGCAATCCCACCAACTATGACTGTGAAAGTGATGGCGAACTTCAGAAAACGCCTCGATGCCTGTATCGAAAGCCAAGGACATCATATGAATGATGTTGTATACCATAAATAAACTGCATGTATTGGTGAATCTGTTGATAACAATAAATATTTGATTTGATGAATCCTTACAATTTTCTTGCCCTGTGAAATCCATCCGATCTTTCTGACTCACCCTAATTGCATGACTATACTACACAAGCGTTAAAAGCGCTGCGTTTGGTTGCGTTGCTTCGACGTTGGGAAGTTTCAACGCAGAGGTCTGCGTTGGCAACGCCATCTTTTGCAAACGTATTCATACTACATGTGCGTCAACCAACGCAACGTCAACAGACTGGATATTGTGAAGCAAATACAGTTTTTACTACCTACTTTTGGTGAGAACGAAACCATTTCGAATAAACCTTCACCTAAACAAGAAGACATACCGGATGGTATTATTTCTCAGGCTACTTCGGGTCATGAGAGTAATGTAAACGATACCCAAACGAAAACGGGACCATCTCTTCGCTCGACAGGGACAAGAAGAAAAGAAAAATCTGAAAATATTCTAGTAACTGCAACAAGGGATATTACAAATATATTATCAGATAGCGTGGCCATACAAAGACAAGACAGAGAGACTTACGAGGATGGAAACGAAGCTTTCCTATTATAATTTGTCAAAATCATGGACAATTCACCTCCAGAGCTTGCAATTGAAGCCCGTTTCAAAGTTTCTGAAGTGTCGAGCAACGGACAACATCAAGAATGTCCAAATTGTCAGAGTCGCCGTTGAGTGTTATTGCCGATGGTTCAAATGATTGTAATGTTCTTAATTTTCAACATATTATGCATAAAATAAAAATATAATCATTACAAATTAAGGCAAATTACCTTAATGTTACAAGCAGCTTTTCGACAGGATGAACTGATTTCCTCATTACAGTATCAGTTCTCCTAATTTTATGAGAAATTAAATTCAAAAGATGATCAAAACTTTTTATTGACATTCTGTAATAGAGAAAAACTTGTCGGGATACTGTCGGTGATTTTCAAATGCAGTACAGTATAAAACTTTCCTGTTGAAAGTCTCTTAATGTTTGCGGGATGAATTCATCATCTCCTTTTCCTCTTTTTTTGAGACAGACTTAACACATAGCAGAGCTAAATATGCAACTAGTATAACATACATTGCAGTTCTGAAACCAAACACAGCGTCCCTAACACAACGTGTAGTTTACACATTTTTCACACGTTACCAACGCCTGTCAACGAACATTTTTAACGTTCGTGTAGTATAGCCCTAGGCTGTGTCTGACAACGCTGAATACGTTGACGCAAAAACCGATTTTCCGTTCGCTCAATAAAATTGTAATAAATTCTCAAAAAGAACTATCACAATGTTACTCATATCAAAATATTACCAATCTTTACCCTACTTAAATTAATATAAAACCTTTATTACGTTCTGTGATTAAATTCATAATTAATTCGAATTGAGTTGGAATTTTCAGCAGTCTGGCAACATCGCCGCTAACACACACTCTTCCTTCTCGTGATAAAGATGCAAGAGGTCAAAGAACTCAGATCTGCTTGCCAAGGTGAACAACCCCACACCTCTCTCTCGGGCTACAACGTTGCTACATGATCACACCGTTCAATGGCTACAAATTAGTGGTTTTGAAATTAAATTTACACGTAAACCGTGCACGGTATTGAAATACGACAGAAGGATAAACGATTCTTTGTTAGATTTTCTATCGATATGGACAAAAATCACGATCTTACTCATAATAGTTACTGAATAATAGGATGTTAAAATTGTGAAAAATCTTTTTGTGCGAGATCGTGCGTATTTGCTTGGTTTCCGTACAAAACCAATCCGCGGTAAGTCTAAAATTCCACATTCAGTATTCCCAACCTAACACACACAACAATTTCCCTCTTCTTACCGCTTAAGTGACATACTGATTTTACTGCTGTAGGCTTCAAATATATTATTTTTAGAGACGTTTAATATAGTAATAATTATAAATTGCAAACTTACCACTGCAATTTCACCTAAATTGTACTGTTAATTATTGTTTTTAAATATTTGCAAAAATTAAGTAAACTCTACAACTCCACTAGAGTTACTGCATCCGTGATGCAAGTAACATTAAGGAAGCTGTGAAAAAATCAACGAGATTCCAGATGCCGATGTTATTACTGCAATACGTTATATAAATAATATTGTTAAAATATTGAAATGAAAAATAAATCATTACATAACCTTGCCGTTTGTTTTAAGTTCGCATTTATGGACTGGGGGGGGGGAAAGACGTATATCACGGCCTGCTGGAGTATAGTAAACACAGAAAACATTTTAAAGCAACAATGTTGAAGGTAGATATTTTTGTTTTCCAAATTTGCTGTCATTGAACAGAAACCAAGATGGAGATTTCATTACAACTAATTAGAAATTCCTCTTTCAGGTATGTAATAAACGATCTTCGCACAAAATAATGTACGATACACGAGCGGTATGTTTTCTTTCAGTTCTAGGAAATTAAAAAAGCTCAACTACGTTTCGCTTTTTCAAACTTTTCCTCGAACATGAAAACTTCAACATACCGCTCTTGTGACGCATATTACTATTTTCTGAGAAAACTATGAACTTCCCAATTACACTTTTTTGTTACATAAATGAGCCATTCGCTCTGAAAAACTGCAAGGTTATTTCACTTCCACTCTGTATAATATTCCCCATTAAAATAGCCGATTCCCGAAGCAAGACAAAAACATGTCATTTTCTCACTACATAATTATGCGACATTTACCATAAAATTGTATGCTACAAAACATAAGCTGAAAAAAATTTATCTCAGAGACAGAAATTAAAACATTTTTATATTTGTCGGAATATTTTCATGATGACTGACGGAACCTGCTGTTATTCCTGTCGAAGAGCGTTGACAGTTCTAATGGTTTGACTCTGGGTTTTAAATTATTTATAGCAGCTCATGACTGCATTACTGTGGATCAGAAACAAATGAACAGCGCTGTAGCGACAAAGCAGGGGTTGAGGTTGATTTAGGAGATCGCTTAAGGCGCTTGACTGTCGCATTTTTATTGTTATTTCGGTGATAAATCCTAATCTGCATTGACGGACTCAATTTATCCGTGCTTCTATGTCGGCTTTCTGATTTATGAATTAAATTCCCGCAACTTGTTCATAAATGCATGGAATTTAAAACAGACTGAACATCATGCTTTTATACGGCTTATATACAGGGACATCATTTTATTTTTACTTGAATTTTTATTGTACCTGAGTTTTTGAATGTACTTCACTCCCACCCCTTCAACCGTCTTCCACACAGATCCAAGACCGCATATACAGACATAGTAGCCTCAGTACGTTCCAAAAATATGTTCGCATTTTCCAGTGACGAAAGAGCTTTCAATATTGAATCATTTTCGCACAGGTACTGTCGTCCATTTGCCTACGTCGTATCCCGGTTTCCCCAACCAGCTTTTATTCACCAGCTAGTGGCTGGGCTGTCTTAGCTCTTTTCTGAGAACATTAATTTCTGTTAGGAATTGGACGTCTACGTAATGTTATACAACCGTTTAAAATAACTTAAATAAAAGGGCCTCGTTAAGTAATTAACTGTCACATAATTTCCCTCCTTTCTACAACCCTACGACATAACCACTTGGACGGACAGTAGATAGTATGTCTGAGTAATTTTATCTTTTCGGGCAGAAGTGAAGATTGAATTTACAGTACGTAAGGTACTCTTTTATAGAGTATTTACAGAATTATTTCAACATGAGCTACTAGTACGAAGAACTGGTAATTGGAATTAAATACAATATGATATAGTGCGATAATATGCACATTAGAACTGAAGCCTGCATCGAAATGTGTTTAATATCCATATTATGATTATTTTTCAATTTAACTTCATTCTCTATATTGTACGCTAATGTGTTGTAGAGAGTATAATATACACTGCATAATGAATACGTCCACATGGACAGCTCAGTTCGTGAGTAAAAACACTCATTGTTAATATTGTACTGTATTTTGATTAAACAAAAACCTAATGAAAATGATTAAACTCAAAAGCGCAATATTTCCTTGTTTACATAAATGGATGAACTACTTTTCTTCCCTCCTATACCTAGTAAAGTGATTTGTTTGTATATTACGTCAGTATCATCGAACTCCAGTCGTGGAAGGGGATAGCAAACGGCGTTGATCCAGAGGTATAGGCAAGTTAATATTAAAAATGTTAGTAAAAATAAAATGATGTTCCTGTATATATGTTTATTCATACTTCATACACTTACTATAAAAATGTTGGAGTACAAGTAATTTATTATCACATTATTTTGTAAACATGTGTGATATCAGAATTGTGGTTGTCATATGTCATCTATGAGGAACAGTCAAATGAAAACGGGTCAGATGCCAAAAAGTATAATAGAACATTTGAATCGGTAATTTGTAAAACCACAGGAGTCCACAATTTTACGAAAATGAGTTACCGGTACTATAGGAAGCACTATGGATAGACGCATCATTTCCAGTCAAAACAACATGAGTCCGATCATTACTAAGCATTCTATAAAATCTTAAAATATTAAGTTCTTTCAAAACCACATCAGTCCCGGACTTATGTGGCTTTAACGGATGTGCAGCCATGACGCATTTGCTATCATGCACTTCTTTGTCAAGATGTTGGACAGTGAGTGTAGTTCCAAGAGTTCTGCAGAAGAAAAAATAATCAACAGTGTTCTATGAAAGTACCTGTACCAGATAGAATAAAATGTTTAATGAAACTACATCATTTGAAAGCAAAAATGAACAAGATGTGTACCTGTGTACCTTCAAGGACTTTCGGAAGTGCATAATATAAGTCCTAGAAGAGAGATCCCAAAGCAAGAAACACCGTCTTTTTTGGAGGGATAATATGCAATTTATGTTATTTTCTTATTGTAAACTAAAGATATCTCTGTACTCATAAATTAAACCTGTGACACACTGGTATGAAAATTAATTACTCTCGAGTAACTTTTTTTCTTAAGTCGGGTGTGATATTTTGAATTTAATTAGGGAATGTTATGAATCATTTTGAATATATACTCGGGAGGAAATTAAACACAGAATAAATATGGGAAATGCCTGTTATTATTCGGTTGAGAAGCTTTTATCATCCAGTCTGCTGTCAAAAAATCTGAAAGTTAGACTTTATAAAACAGTTATATTACCGGTTGTTCTGTATGGTTGTGAAACTTTGACTCTCACTTTGAGAGAGTAACATAGATTAAAGGTGTTTGAGAATAAGGTGCTTAGGAAAATATTTGGGGCTAAAAGGGATGAAGTTACAGGAGAATGGAGAAAGTTACACAACACAGAACTGCACGCATTGTATTCTTCACCTGACATAATTAGGAACATTAAATCCAGACGTTTGAGATGGGCAGGGCATGTAGCACGTATGGACGAATCCAGAAATGCATATAGAGTGTTAGTTGGGAAGCCGGAGGGAAAAAGACGTTTAGGGAGGCAGAGACGTAGATGGGAAGATAATATTAAAATGGATTTGAGGGGAGTGGGATACGACGATAGAGAATGGATTAATTTTGCTCAGGATAGGGACCAATGGCGGGCTTATGTGAGGGCGGCAATGAACCTCCGGGTTCCTTAAAAGCCTGTAAGTAAGTAAGTATATTCATTATTACATTTTCCTCTATTCCTTTCCTTCCTAATCACGTATTGTCTGTTTTTTAAATTACTTAATTTCATTTTCACTTTTTAGGTATTTCATATCTCTCATTTCCATCATTTGTTGTATTCTTAGTGTTTCCTTTTCGTTATTTTGTTACAACTCATTCTCATGTATTCTTCTATTTTGTCTTTGATTTTTTTTGTTTTTCTTTCCGTTTATTACCATTTAATTTCTCTTCCCTATTTTCCACCCCCTTCCAAGTGTATGTCTTTATTATGTTTGTTTGTTTTTTTCCTCCTGACTTTAGGGATGCACTAATAATCTCGTAACTTATGACACTTCTCCCCTACGCTAGGGGATGCCGAGTGCTTTAGGTCTGACAGATATATGACAGTCTGAACATCCCGCTAGATCAACTTCCTCGAGCCTGCGCTCCCCCCCATCTCCTTCCTTCATTTTTCCGCGTTTCCAATAACCAGAGCTCTCTGTGTGCAGGGAAAACTTGAATTCAAGACACGACCAAAGCCAAGCATTTTATTGAACCAGGCCATGATACTCTGTCTGGAAACACTATTTCTTCCGAGGAAGGGAATTAAAATTCCATCACGGGAGTAATTTATGAAGTACATTTATTGCTTCCCCGTGACCGTGGCATAACGGGGATTAACGGTCGTTGCTATTACGCGGTTTTGTTAATGATCTCCCAGCAGACTTGGAGACGAAGTTAAATGGTATTCAGTACTCTCACTCTCACTGAACGGAACTAACTTCAGTGCATCCTTATAATCTTTGCCTTTATCTGAAGTCCCTGCTTCGAGCTCTTGGTACGTAATACCCAGCCCCTTCTCGCAAAATCGTTAGGTCTACTCGTATCTATTCATTCATTCATGGTATTCTGCCGAGAGTCAGGTCTTGTCACTGCAAACCCAGCATTCTTCAATCTTTCATATTTTCTGTCTTCCTCTTAGTCTCCGCATATGAGTCTGTACAGCGTATTAAAACAAGAGTCTAATATTTTAAGACGTGGTAATACTCATCAAAATCTATACTAATAATAAATCTGTAGCCGAAATTTTTCTGGTAATTTTCGATTTTCCAAAAATAATTGGTCCTAACATATATAATTAACCACCCTGAAACAGAAAATCGCTTTTTTGAAATTTTTGTTTGTATGTCTGTCTGTCTGTCTATCTGTTTGTTACCTTTTCACGCGATAATGGCTGAACGGATTTCGATGAAAATTGGAATATAAATTAAGTTCGTTGTAACTTAGATTATAGGCTATATGGAATTCAAAATACATTATTTAAAAGGGGGGTTATAAGGGGGCCTGAATTAAATAAATCGAAATATCTCGCTTATTATTGATTTTTGTGAAAAATGTTACATAAAACAAATTTCTTTAAAAATCATTTCCGATAAGTTTTATTCTTTGAAAAATTTTGATAGGACTGATATTTAATGAGATAAATGAATTTTAAAATTAAAATAACTGCCATCTAAGGCCGTGTAATGAAATAAACAAATGACTTCGTCTATAAGGGGCCTTGGTCAACAACAATCGAAAGCTATGAATCATAGCCTACAGAAAATGTTTCTGTGTTCGTATGAAGCAATGTCGGTAGCTAAATTAACCGATTTGCATAATTAATTATTATTTCACCATTGGAAAGTGTAGTTTCTCTGTATGGACATAATGCTATAATGTTATTACAATAACGTGTGAGTGAATTGAGGACAGGTAAGATTAAAATAGCTTCTTATGCACAGAAAACTTGATAGGCTATTCTGTGTATTCGTTTCCTGTATTTCCTAAAATAATGTTTATCTCAGAGAATTAACGAACAACGAGAGTGTATTGATTTAGTATGCAGTAATAATACGTTAGCTTAGCATTTCATTATTTTATAATCCAAATTTTAACTATGCTCAATTGAATCGAGTTAAAATACATAAAATACATAGGCATTAAATGCAATGCAAAAAATTTGGGTAATGAGCCAAGCAGATTATGTTGCCCTGTTGTAAAATAAAATTTGTTCCTCCTGAGATTCAAGAGCCCCCATAACAAATTAAAAACTTACTTATCGGGGTACATCCGTTATCAACACACTTTTTATATAATATAATATAATATAATATAATATAAAATAATATAATATAATATAATATAATATAATATAATATAATATAATATAATATAATATAATATCATATCATATCATATCATATCATATCATATCATATCATATCATATCATATCATATAATATAATATATAATATAATATATAATATAATATAATATAATATAATATAATATAATATAATATAATATAATATAATATAATATAATATAATATAAGTTATTTAAGTTATTTGAAGGGTTCAGAACCATAGTGGGCCAAGCGCCATTTACTGAATAAGTAGAAAACAAGGGTTAAAATTAAGTTATTACCATAATTCAATGGAAACATATTATAACAAGTAAAATAAAGTATACACATTAAAAGTAAATGATGTCAATGTTCATTGAACTATGGATGCATGTAATAAAAATTAAGAAACATGTTAAAGGAATTGTCATTGCACCAAATGAGTGCTCTCTGGACCAAAATGATTCCATTTTAATTATTTAAATATAATTTAAATTAAGTAACATATTAAACGATTTATCCTTCTATCAAACACGAATATTCCCTGGATCAAATGTCCTATTTTAATTATGTAATTACTTTATATTTATTTCTAACGGGTGCAGCGGAGCGCACGGGTACGGCTAGTAAGTAATATAAGTCTAAAAAGCATATATCCTGAAATTAATATCTTCCGAGATATTAGAACTTCACTTTTTTATAGCAGATGCTTGATGTGATACTTGGTAACCATGGAAACATAATTACGTCATTTCGTCATATTCTGTTGTATATTTCAGTTCTCTATGATTGTGTATTATTTCCAAATCACATAAGGATAAACATGAAAGTCTGAAGTTTGCAAACTTTCATGTTAACCTCTAACTGTAATGTTAATGTCTGTGTTGTTGTAAATCGCTGTGAATGATCCCATTTGGAAACCTGACCGCAAACGTCTGTGTTTATGTTACATTTATATTTCATTTTCATTGTGAATATGCCTTTAGCCTTGGTTTTTCTGAACCGACGCATGCGAGATACGAGGCAGCTTTCAATAGCTAATGCATAGACTACACTAAGGCTTTAAGTCTCCCCATAACCAATAGCCAAAAGATTGAGATCTGGAGAACGTGCAGGCCATGACATAGGACCTCCCCGACCAATCCATCGAATATTAAATGTCCGTGTTATATATCGTCTGACTTTGTTATGGAAATGATTTGGTGCTCCGTCATGCATAAACTACATTTTTAGTATTTGATGGTAGGCACTTCTTCCGCCGAGACGGGCAATTGGTTTGCTAAAAAACACTGATACTGAGAACCAGTTAAATTATGGGGTAGAATGTGTGGCGCTATTAACTTGTCACCAACACATGAATTTTAAACCACGTTTTCCGTTAAAACTATTAATTTATGACCCATGTTTATTGGACATTTTTCTCTTGGTTTGATACATGCTACCATCCCTCAAAATATTAGATCCGTTTTCTTAGCACTCTGTATTCTCTGTGTTTAATACGCAGTTCTAGTATGGAGACGGGGTCCTCTTTCATGAAGCTTTCCTCACACTATCCTACAAGCACAGCCACCTCGTTCTGTTACTGCGAAATCAGCCGCCGTTTCTACGATAGTAACTTTAGTATCTCAAATCTGTTTAGCGGAAAAATGTTTTTAAACGAGTTAAAGCAGAAGGGGGGCACATTGAACTTTTAAAACATATGAGATGCACTTGTAAATAAATAAAGAAAGAAAGACAGAAAGAAAGAAAGAAAGAAAGACAGGAAGAAAGAAAGAAAGAAAGAGAAAGAAAGAAAGAAAGAAAAAAGAAAGACAGGAAGAAAGAAATAAAGAAAGAGAAAGAAAGAAAGAGAAATAAATAAATAAATAAAGAAGTAAATAAGTAAATAAGAAAGTGAATAAATAAATAAATAAATAAATTAATTAATTAATTAATTAATAAAGAAATGAGTAAACAAATAGAAAAAGAAATAAAAAGGAAATAATTAAGGAAATAAATAAATAAATAAATAAATAAATAAATAAGGAAATAAATAAATAAGGAAATAAATAAAGAAATAAAGACATAAAGAAATACATATGAAAATAAATAAAGAAATAGAGAAATAAATAAGGAAGTAAATAAGGAAATAAATAAATAAATAAGGAAATAAATGAACAAATAAATAAATACGGAAATAAATGAATAAATAAATAAGTAAATAAGTTAGTAAATAAGTAAGTAGATAAGTAAATATTACCTTAAACTCTCCAGCAATATACTTCATATTTGCACCATTTTCTAGGCGTTGGATAATATTTACATTGTCAGAAATATTCAGACGTGAACGCGTTTGTGACATGATGCCTTACCGGTATAAGGAGGCTTGAATTGTCGTAACAACAGACCACGTTGTACTGTTTTGCTCCTTTCTTTAGACTCAAACGCATTCTACTAAATCAGCGGAGCTGCGTATACGGAGGAACCTGTTAAGATGCATTGAACTGTGCTCACTAGCTTAAAAAGTCAATATTCTACAACTTGTCTTAACCTGTAACTTGTCAGTTATGAGTCCTCCAGCTTGGAGCCGATAGCTAAATGACACTCAATTACACACAGGCCCAATTGTATAAAACTCCCTGACTAAAGATCAACTTTGATCGAAGATCGAAAAGTAAACCGAGTTCAGACACATCTTCTATTGTATAAAACTTTTCTGCGATCAAATTACCTTGGTTCAAGTGCAATCTAAGTTCACGTGAAAAGGATTTGGCAACATCGCATAAACAGGTGAAATACGAGATGCGCGGACCATGTTATACAGGTTTGTTCAGTGTTGCCAATCTAGCGATTTTAACTCTTTTTCAACAACAATTTCTTTTAAGTTTTATATTGCTTAAATAGGGATTTAGTACCCCATAGTGACAAAATTTAATCTTTCTTTGTTGATAATGAGAAATCTAGCGACTTTACAACTACTTTTTCGCGACTTTCCGTATTACACTCTGTTGGAGACACTGGTTTTTTGTGCAATGTAAATAATGGCGGACAATAAGAAGAAGGTTGACTGTTCTCCAAGTTGTTATCATGTTATGGTGTTTGATACTGCTAAACATAATAAAGCTTTATAAAACGACAATTTTCGTTTAGTAATACAGTTAATTGAACATTTATGAATGTACCTATCATATCCATTAATAATTAATGGTTGTTATAAACATAATATAATTATAGGTTATGTTACTTGATACTGCTGAACACGATAGAGCCTTATAAAATATAAGAATGTTTGTGTATTAAGGCAAGAAATTGAAAGAAATATATATAAATGTACCTAACATATCTATTAATATTAATAATAATGGATATTTTATTTGCACAATCTGTCACTCGTATATTTCAAACAGAAAAGAAATAACTGAACTTGGATCATCTAACTTAATCGGAGAAATTTCTTCAGTCAAAGTTGACTTTAGTTTGAGACAAATTAAACTCAGATTAGACTTTATACAACACAAAATTCCAAGTTCCGCTGAAACAAGGATCAATTTAACCTCTGATCTAAGATTAAGTGGTTTATACAATCGGGCCACAGTCTGTTAAACACCAGTTCATAGCCCTCACTCGCTGAACGTTTATCTGGGCAAATAGGAAATCCCACTTCAGTAAAGAGAGTCGGGCGTTGCAAGACGTCGACATATTATCACAGAAAAAGAATTGATAAAAGATGATGGAAACAAAAGGTCTTCAAGTGACAGACATTCACAAACAAAGGATAGGTTCCCTTAAAGATTTATGGTCGGTCTTCTGAGTGACGTCACTGCTACTTGGTCTCTGCTCTCTTCCGAGAGTGCTAATATTATACCCTCCCTAGTTACAGCCTTTTTATTAACTTGACCGCAATTTTATGTCGCTATTCTGTACATTTAATCTCCCCGTCACGAAGCTTCATCAACTTCCTCACTGCGGCTGGTTTTTTATATTCGACAGATGAGAATTCTGACACAAGATCAGTTTATTGTGGCAATTATATCATTTGCTATTAGTTTGCAGTGACTACCATAATTATTATTGAATTCGAAATTTGAGGTCCCACACATCTCCGTTAGACTTCTAAGAAGAGATTAAATATATTTAGTTTTGATTTCTTCGGAAGTGAAGTGAAGCAGCAGAGTCCAGTCCATAGATTTACAGCCTATAAAAGATCACTATCGTTGATTAAGGTATATGTACACCCACAAAACTAAAAAAATGATGAAAAATTAGAATTTTCAAAATATAACTAATTTAATAGAGAATTTTCTCTCCTTTAATTTGATATAAACATTTTCGATTTATGCCTTATGGTTTTTCAGATAAGTCCCATTTTCCAAAATTCTGCTTCATCAGCCACGGTCACTTCTACGAAGATCACTCCAAAAGAAATGCACAACACTTTTTAAAATTTATTTTCTATTCTAAACCTTTGCAATTTATGGAGGTCATAGATACATCCTTCCCCCTTGTATTCAAATTTAATTTAAGTCGTTCCCGTGAGTGGCGCCAGAGAGTAGCTCAGACGTGTTGGTTCAGACTTTTATCGTGCAGGTATACAGGCCCTCATTCCAAGGTGGCGTAAGGCAGTTGAAAGGTGCGGGGATTATGTGGAAAAGTGAGTATTGTTCCTGAAGGATATATCTACATTCTGAAAATAGCAAAGCTGTAGGATAAAAATGTAATTTTAAAATAAATATTATGGATTACTTTTGGAGTGATCCTCGTAGCAGTCAATCCCCTCGTCCAGCATTGCTTGTAAAATAAACTTCTTTCTAGTCCCAAAATAGATGCATAGATATCTGGGCATGATAATTAGATTGAAAACACGTTTTTACATAATGAAGTAATTTATAATCTTTTACTGTTAGTCATAAAACTGTAAATTTGTGTGTCAGTGATGTTGTACGTCATTTTAATAAGAGTACAAAAGGAGAAATTAAAATTCTGAGGAGGATGAGCATAAACCCTGAGACAAACACCATCGCAGGATTTGTTGCATCAATGGAAATAGTGACAAAAATGCCAAAAAAAAACATTCAACACCTGAAGTTAAAACAAGGAGGAGGTATTTGAGAGGCAGAAAGAAGCTGAAACTGGACCGACATGAAGCTGCTTAATGGGTGACATGATGATGCAGTCTTCTAGGCTCTGAAAGTTCGTGGTTCATTTCCTGTAAATAGTAATTTTAGAATATTTAATTCTTTTAAACATGATATCTCAGTCAAATATGGTGATACCAAGAAGATATTGGTGTCATTTTGAAGCTTGAAATGTCCCCTAGTGCCTGACAATGAGTAAAATAACATTAATGTAGTTAATAATTATCTATGGATTTTTTCATGATATATGCAACATAAAATATTACTGTAAGTTATATATGGTAATATTTAATTAATGTAAATGAAAATAAAAAATGGCTCTATGTCAGGAACTAAAGAATAGTTTTAGCTATAAAACAGTGTGAAAAATGTGGCTCTATCTTAAAAACTGCATGAGCTAACATGTTTCAAGTTGTATGTCAAAATTATAAACAAAATAATTTTATAAAGAATTTAGACATAATTTCAAGGGATTTGTTCACTTCATTCTCTTTCTGGTACCATTCTCAATTGTATAAAAATTTTACAGAGCAAAATTATGCAACAAAAATGTATGTAAAGGTGTACATATACCTTAAGAGAGCTGCTGCAGACAAAGTTATCGTCCATTTTTCGCGCAATCTGCGGAGAGGCAGATGTCTTTTCCTGTCATATTTCCTACAGAAAATACTACCTACGTATATCTCAACGGGTCTTATTAGACTTCATAAACATCTAGCTAGAAATAAGAAACAAATGACATAGGCTACTGTAACTATGGATACATTAAACCAAGAAGTTACGGTGCCTGTTGAGATGGGTAGCATACGAATTGCAGAAACAGAAAATAAAATTGCACCAAGATAATATACAGGGTGTAACAACTTTAATGTTTAGAATTTCTGGAACATGTTCCCTGACACATTCTACGTTGATTAAACCTAACATACCTATATCCGAAATTGAGAGGTTACAGAGATAACAGAGCTGGAAAAAATAGAACTTCTTGCAGCTCCAAGCATTATACCGTTTATACAAGGCCTATTTTATGGCGTTACTAAGTAGAGATACATAAGAAACATTTGAAAAGCAGTGAATGAAGAAAATTTTACTTTTAAGAGAAATTAAATTAAAATTGTTTAGGTTGCTAAGGAAACGAAGCAGACAACAGTTTAAAATAACAGTTGTGAGAAAAATAAACCGTATTGTGACTAGTCTTTTTATTGAGTTTTGACCATTAAAACATGCCTTTTGTGTACACACATCAGGAATACGCCGACATAGTTTGTGTATGGACTGTGTGATGGCAATGCAACAGCAGCTGTTTTGGCATATCAAGCGCGGTTCCCAAATCGTAGGATTCCTAGTGCACAGGTATTTTCACGTGCCTGTTGGCAAATTTCAAGAAGTACAGTGTTTGGAATCTTAAGGACATTTTTTTTCAACTTTGCACTGCTTCTTTCATACTCACAAGTAGTTGATATTAAAATGTAATATGGTAATAATAAAAATAATGACATAGACATGTCACTTTCGGAAATTGGTGTTAATTCTTTCAGTATTCAGCGATAAAATTAAACTCAAAAATTTAACTTTGGGGTACAAATACTCCAAACCTATAGAACTTTGGATATAGGTATGTTAGGTTTAATCGACGTGGAACGTGTCAGGGAACATGTTCCAGAAATTCTAAACATTAAAGTTGTTACACCCTGTATAGAGTGGACCGTAAGTAATGTCATTAATTTCAAGGGGTTATTCTGTGAGATATTTCGAACAAAAAAAGATTAATGCAATTTTGCTTATTTTTCGAGAGAAAAATACTTTTATATGATACATTTCATGGAGTATTTTGGAAAATCCAGTGATTTAATTCCCAATATACTAAGTCAATTTAAGGGGTTAGGTACAGCTTATAGCTGGTAAAATTCAACATTTTTTCCTCCATTACTGTACCTTGTACAATAATAAAAATTGGTATGTGTAAAACACTGTACTTCTGCTATAAAAATATTTTTACGATTTAAAAAATTATATATATATTTTTTTTTTTCAAAATTAATAACTATGGTAGTTCACTGTGCAGTGATGAAGCGTTTCTCTCATAACTCATAAACTTGTTAACTTTTTCATGTTCTCTCTCTTTTATTTTATTACTGAAACTCATATTTACAATATCATGCTCTTTCAACTACATTCCTTAACAGATTATATATTTTTCAATTTGTGTTATAAGAAAATACTGATATTTTACCATTATTTTAATGAATTTATTTTTTATCAGACATCTATGAAAGATAGAGAAGTGATATTGCGTCATATTGTAGATACGACATGCATAAATACACACACAAAATTTCATCACAGAATGTTGGATAGTTTCTGAGTTATGTGGGAAACGCTTCATCACTGCACAGTGAACTGAATTTTGAAAAAAAAAAAAAAAAAAAAAAAAAAATGTAACTTTTTTTTATAAATCGTAAAAATATTTTTTTCGTATAGCAGAAGGACAGTGTTTTACACATACTAATTTTTTTATTATTATACAGTATACAGTAATGGAGGAAAAAAATGTTCAATATTTCTAAAATTTTACTGATGTAAGCTGTACCTAACCCTTTAGGAAGTAGTGTATAATTGTGATAATAAATCCTTGAAATAATGTCAGTTTTGTCCTTTAAAAGAGCAGAAATTTGATCCAAACAAACGTAATATCTTACAATTCTTTTGGAGAACGAAAAGTTACATTTATTTGGATAACATTTCCGGAAACAATCTAAGTAAGCTGGAGGATTTGAAACAAAATATTCAAGCGAATTTTGTAATATAGCAAAATTAACTTCGCGCAATTTGCTGTAATCTTCACAACAGATTTGACAGAACAAAGAGTGGACACTTCGATAATGTGACGTAATAATAAGTACCACTTGGTTATTTCTAGTAAGTAATCGAAGTAAGTACGTCAGTAAAGTAAATTATTAAAACAGTAACACGCGAGGGATGCAGCTCTTTGGCTATGGCGAAATATTGCCGGATTAAACCGATTGGAGGACAACCAATACTAGGAGTCTCTGTTTTAAGCAGAGATTTGGACCATACGAATTTAACATATGACTCGGGAATCCAGCTGAAAGTATAAGCAGTTTATTTAACCTTTGAATAAAGTGGGGGATTTTAAACGCAGGAGATTTATAGAATGAAAATATCACGGACAACTTAAAGTTCATATTTACAAACTAGCCGTACCCGTGCGCTCCGCTGCACCCGTTAGAAATAAATATAAAGTAATTACATAATTAAAATAGGACATTTGATCTAGGGAACATTCGTGTTTGATAGAAGGATAAATCGTTTAATATGTTACTTAATTTAAATTGTATTTAAATAATTAAAATGCGATCATTTTGATCCAGAGACCAGTCATTTGGTCATAAAAATTATTTTAGGAAATACAGGAAACGAATGTACAGAATAGCCTATTAAGTTTTCTGTGCATAAAACGCTATTTTAATCTTACCTGTCCTCGATTCACTCAGACGTTACTGTAATAACATTATAGCATTATGTCCATCTAGGGAAACCTCACTTTCCAATGGTGAATTAATAATTAATTATACAAATCGGTTAATTTAGCTTTCGATATTACTTCATACAAACACAGAAACATTCTCTGTAGGCTATCTTTCATAACTTTCAATTGTTGTTGTCCGAGGCCCCTTATAGACGAAGTCATTTGTTTTTTATTTTATTACACCGCCTTAAATGGCGTTGTTATTGTAATTTTTAAACTCACTTAGCTCATTAAATATCAGTCCTATCAAAATTTTGCATAGAATAACACTTATCGGAAATTATTTTTAAAGAAACTTTTGTCATGTAATATTTTTCATGACAATTAATAATAAGGGAGATATTTCGATTTATTTAATTCAAGCCCCCTTATAACCCCCTTTTAAATAAAATATTTTGAATGCCATATAGCCTAAATTCTAAGTTACAACGAACTTTATTTATATTCCAATTTTCATATAAATCGGTTCAGCCATTATCGTGTGAAAAGGTAACAAACAACCAGACAGACAGACATACAAACAAAAATTTCAAAAAAGCGATTTTCGGTTTCAGGGCGGTTAATTATATATGTTAGGACCAATTATTTTTGGAAAATCGAAAATTACCAGAAAAATTTCGGCTACAGATTATTATTATTATTATTATTATTATTATTATTATTATTATTATTATTATTATTATTATTATTATTATTAGTATAGATTTTGCATAATAAAAATCGCAAGCTTACATTTATTGTTTGGCATAGAATGCACTGGACAGCAGTCTACAAAGTCATTCAATAAAATCAGACAAAAATTAAGCTCTACATTACATTCTGAAATCGAGAACTTGAGTGTACGAAGTCGGATAACTTAATTCAACCGTGTCTATCGCTATCCCTTATAATTTTCCATATACCTACATTTACTGTATTATTTACACTTATTATTTGAAGGATTCAGAGCCATAGTGGGCCAAGCGCCATTTATTAAAAACGGAGAAAGCAAGGATTAAAGTTAAGTGAATACCATAGTTTAATGAAGAATGATATATTATTTAGTTTTAATATGTATACTTTATATTACTTGCTATACGTTTCCATTGAATTATGGTAATACCTTCATTTTAAGCCTTGTTTTCTACGGTTTTAGTAAATGGCGCTTGGCCCACTATGGTTCTGAACCCTTCATTTACACGTATTTTTTATTTACATATACTTATTATTTACATTTATTTATATTTTGAAATTAGTTATTCGGTTGAAAAGCTTTTGTAATCCAGTCTGCTCTCAAAAAAGCTAGAAGTTAGAATTTATAAAACAGTTATATTACCGGTTGTTCTATATGGTTGTGAAACTTGGACTCTCACTTTAAGAGAGGAACAGAGGTTAAGGGTGTTTGAGAATAAGGTGCTTAGAAAATATTTGGAGCTAAGAGGGATGAAGTTACAGGAGAAAGTTACACAACACAGAACTGCACGCATTGTATTCTTCATCTGACATAATTAGGAACATTAAATCCAGACGTTTGAGATGGGCAGGGCATGTAGCACGTATGGGCGAATCCAGAAATGCATATGGTGTGTTAGTTGGGAGGCCGGAGGGAAAAAGATCTTTGGGGAGGCCGAGACGTAGATGGGAAGATAATATTAAAATGGATTTGAGGGAGGTGGGATATGATGATGATAGAGACTGGATTAATCTTGCTCAGGTTAGGGACAAATGGCGGACTTATGTGAGGGTGGAAATTAACTTCCGGGTTCCTTAAAACCAGTAAGTAAGTAAGTACAATTAACTCAGATATGTAAATTATATGAAAATAATTTAAAATTTTAAATAAATGGGAATAATAAACGTAAATAAATGTCGATAATAAATCTGTAGATAACGTGTAAAACAGTAAGCGATAGCAATAGAATGTTGAAATAGCAGGAATGTTGAAACTTTCAAGAATGTTGAAACTGTCTTAAAAATATATAATAGTTTAATACGAAGTAAATTGGAGTACGAATCTATAGTTTGGAACCCTCACTATCACTCGCACTCGGTCATTCTAGAGAGAGTACAGAATAAGATCCTAAAACTGTTATGTATGAAAAAAAGATTCATGTTACAACATATTCCAGTCTTATGAATCCATGCTGGTTGAATTTAATGTACCATCTCTCAGTAGTCGCAGGATAAGAGCACAACAAGTGTATTTGTTCAAAACCATAAATGGCTTAATAGACAACCCTGATCTTCTACAGCTAATTAGTTTCAATTTTGGTAAATCAAATTTGAGAAAGCGATCTCTCTTTCATTTTCAGACAACAAAAACACTATCTCATAAAATGTCTCCACTTTTATTAATGCTTCGAACTTACAATCATTTATCAAATAAACAGGATTTAGATTTTTCGTTATCGTACAATATGTACAAGAAAAAGTTATGTAAAGCATTACTTGAAACCAATGTTCTGTGTTGGTGAGTTTTTTGAATAAATGAATTGAGCCTATTGGGCCTGCTGTGTAGTGCTGTATATTGAATTTATTAACATGGTGTTGTATTTGCTCTGCAATTTGCCAATTATAGTTACGCCTACATTTTGCATTTTTGGCTGTGATGTCTGTACTTGGCTCTTTTTGATTTGTTTTTATGTGGTGTTTTTCATTTATACGAGTATCTGTATTTGTGTCTTTTATTTAGGTGGTATCTATTTGTTTTTTCTTCTCTTTTCCATTTTTAATTTTTAATTACACTTCTATCTGTTTTACCTCTTTTTTCGTGTTATATGCAATTCTATGTTTTTTATCTGTACTGTCTATTGTGATTGGGGCTTTGCCCTATTATGGACATAAATAGATAAATAAATAGACTTTTTAAGCTAATATCTCCTTATTCTGACTTCGCAAACCACAAGTTCCCCATGTCAAAATGTTCATTGGGTAAGTGTAGCCCACAAATAAAAGTCACGAGAATCTAGGTCGGTGGACTCTTGCTAATTATTCTCTCGACGAACATTTCGCGTAATGCACGCATAGAATGTTCGGATATATGAATGATCGCATTATCCTGCAGTATTTGTATATTGTACATTGTGTTGTGTTGCATTATATGTCATGGAAAGAAAGTTGATTGTGTAATATTAGTGTTATTATAAGCGTCGAAGTAAGGACTACTAGTGGAGAGTCAAAACCCCAGATCCTGTCGACCGGGTTTATAAACCAGAACTGGAGTATGGTCGCGGTTTTATAGTACACGAAGTTACAATCAGAGTCTAGCACTTCATTAGGCCGCATGCACAGTCTGCGTGTGGTTTGGGTTGCGTGCTCTTCGCCTGTAGTTACATAAGTACACATTCGCTGTAGCTTGGACGACAAATTTTCATTGCCACAAGCTTATTCACAGTAATATAACAGTTCTCTGTGTAAGCCCGCCCAGCTATCTATATGTCTAGCTTGTCTATTTGAATTCTCTTCCTATCAGATGTTCAAATTGTGTTTAAAAGTGTGTCCGAATACTCAAATAACAGAGCTGCTTCATAGGATAAATATTTATGATAATTTTAAAGGCGTTTATAATAATAATAATAATAATAATAATAATTATTATGCCATTATTATTATTATTGCCATTATTATTATTATTGCCATTATTATTATTATTATTATTATTATTATTATTAATGGCTCTATTTAACCTGGCAGAGTTAAGGCCGTAAGGCCTTCTCTTACACTCAACCTGGATTAAAACTTGCTTACATAGTTGAACAAACAACCGGATCGGAATTAAGTAATTACATACTGACACGATTTAGATACATAATGAGATCAAAAGAGATAGTTACATAAAAATTTACTTCATAAAATAAAAATAAACATAGTGGAATACAAATTAATGTTGTTAGAATTAAATACGAATCACACAAAAACAGAAGCCGATAATTCAATTTAAAAATGTACACATAGAAATATAAATAAATACATTGGAATACATGTTAGTATTAGATTACATGTAAGTAGGATTCACATAATTAAAGAATGACAATTGAATAAAATGTACACAATGAAAAATAGACTAATAATAAAAAATAATAAAAATAATAAAAAAACAACAGTGGGATCCATATTGGTGTTAAGTGATAAATAAACACAATTTACATAGTTATTATTATTATTATTATTATTATTATTATTATTATTATTATTATTATTATTATTATGTACCTCAATACAAAACATTTTCCTTTGTTTCTTTATACAATAACTCTACAATTTAACTAGGAATTTTTATTATTATTTTTTTTTGTTACACGAAATAATTGTAAAGAAGAAGCATTTTAAAAGAACGAAAATTATATTTCCAGATTTTTTGGATGTCAACTTTCGTTTTCAGGCTAACTATACCAAAAGAAGTTTTTTTATTATGGTGTCTTTCTGTGTACAGCAAATTCGTCTAAACTCTTGCACGAATTTCACGTGTATTACATATCCACGAGTTACCTTATCCGGAAATGCACATGAAATATCAGTATAATATTTTTCAGTTACAATGTAATGTCTCTATCTGAAACAAAAACGCACAGTGGGGACTTAATCCAAATTAAACCAAAGATATTCTCAGTTCTTTTTTTTGTATTGCTTAAAATGAACTGATAATGATGCAGAGGAATCAGTTTAAAAAAATATATATTATTTTCCAAGATAAATTTCTTGTTATGTAAAGAATTGATTGTTTCATTTCATAATCACGGATGTAAAAATTAGAGACTTTTCTTATTGTTAAGTTTTATAAATTTGGTATACATCTTAAATATCTTATTTTAATTCCTGAAATAATTCTCAAGTAAACAAATCTGTCAAGTTTGAATCACTGATATAAAGTTAATTTTTATGTGAAAATTACGTTAAATTCTACACAGTATTGATCGAGAAATTCCCTCGTTGTAGCAGTATGGTATAAAGCGTCATGCCTTGGATTAGCTTTACAGAATCAGCATTGGTTCGAATCCTTAGCAGGAAAGTAATTTTCTCATAACATTTTAGGCCATTATATGGGACTAGTACCTATACAGAATTATGATGAAATTTAGGAGCTAGAGTGGGTAGTGAAGTCCGGTTTTCAAATCCAGTTATATTGGCTATATAACTTTCAGTTTTTTGAAAGCAGGCTGGATAACGAAAACTTTTCAATCTAATAATAGCAGGAATTTCCCATATTTATTCTGCGAGGAATTTCCTCTCGAGTTGCATCTATATTTTGTTACTGTTGCTCCAAGCTATTTAAATTTTTCAACCTCTTCTAAGGATAAATTTTCTAATTTTATATTTCCATTTCGTACTATGTTCGGGTCACGAGACATAATCATATACTTCGTCTTTTCGAGATTTACTTCCAAACCTATCTCATTGCTTGCTTCAAGTAAAATTCCTGTGTTTTTCCTAATAGTTTGTGGATATTTTCCTAACATATTCATGTCATCCTCATAGACAAGCAGCTGATGTAACCCGTTGAATTCCAAACCCTCTCTGTTTTCATGGACTTTCCTAATGACATATTATAGAGCAAAGTCAAAAAGTAAAGGTGATAGTGCATCTCCTTGCTTTAGCCCGCAGTGAATTGGAAAAGCGTCATACAGAAGCTGGCCTATAGGGACTCTGCTGCACGTTTCATTGAGACACATGTCAGTTAATCGAATTAGATTCTTGGGAATACCAAATTCAATCCTTCTTCTTCTTCTTCTTCTTCTTCTTACTACGTATTAAGCCCGGTGGCCTGTTATGGTCTCACTCCATTGTTTCAGCTCACGGCCCAATGATCTTGTTCCTAAAGGGCGGTAATTGAGTTCTTCACGTGGTATCCTTGTTATAGACATCCTGAGTAGCCTATATGACATTTCCAGTTTTGTTTATAATTTTGAATTTTCTCTAAAATTGATTCAATATTTGATTCTTTCAAAATATCCAAATTTTTCTCGTCTTATCTAGTATAGCCACCGGTTCTCCTCAACAACTTCATTTCATTGGCAGTGATTCGGTGTTCATCACATTTACGTTTGGTCCAAGCTTCACTTCCATACATGAGAACAAGCGTCGCCAATGGTTTATAGACTTTAATTCGTGTATGTTTTTGGAAAAGAGATGGTTAGAAATGTTATTAACGGTATTCATTGTATAGTTAAAGTAATTCAATAAGAATAGCCTATTATACAAAACTTCTCTCTTAACCGAGTCACATGCTTTTTTGGTATCTATGAATAACTGATGTTGTGTGACCTTATACACCCATTTCTTCCTTACATTGTAAGGAAAGATTACCAGAACTTAGAAAGTGAAATCTTCCCTTCCTACCAATGACACTGTATATATTGCTTCTCTTATGAGTGGCAAGTTAAATTTGTCCATAATTTTTTGTTACCCGTAGATTTTTTTTTTTTGTAATTTTAATTCTTTTAAATTATATTATTTCTTGTATTACATGAATCCCGTGACATGGGATAGACACGAAATAGAATGTAAATTAAATTACGAAATTCACTAAATAGACCAGTCATGTCAATTGATGCCCATAGGAGCAAGCGCGCGCTTTAGAGCTCAGGAGAACCTGAGCGCTTTACAGCGGAAAGGAAAGAGACAGACGAAAGAGGTTGGTATATGCCGCTTGGTCGAGCTATATTCAGGGATGGCCAGCACTGATTCAATTGATAAAGGGAAGAGAACTTATTAAAACTGTATCCATGTTAATTTTTAGATTTGTCTGAGAAGTATAAGTATGTAAGTTTTAATTTTAATGCTCATTTTTCACAAGTTTGATTTTTTATTCAAAAGAAATATTTTCTCAACTTTTTTTTTATAGAAAATTGAAATTTTCAGATATAGGCCTATTTATTTAGTACCCTTACAGAATGTTTTCGTAAATCTAATATACGTAAATACGTGTTACTGAAGATAGTGTACTGAAAATTTTTAAAATATTCGCATGGAAATTGTTTGTAAGGAAATGAATTAACAAAGCAACTACTCTTACATCATGAGCAAAAGCTATGTGCCCATGTGTTGTAAAAATGTCAGCTGTATAGCTTCAGAACATTTCGAGAAAATAAATTAATATTCTGATGTCAGGAAATTGTGAATCAATATCAGCTTAAAAGCATAATGCGATAAGAGTTTTGTTATGGAATATCAGTTACAATTAAAACATATACAATACCTAGATAACTTTGCTTTGTACTGTAATATTGTTTTGATTGGTTTATTGATTACTTTTATAAGGCTAAAGATACCATCAATATCAATTCCAACTTATCATGTCATACTCAGTCTCTTTTATTCGGATATCACTTTCTTTATGATTGATGTATTTCATCCATTTAGTACACTATAGTTGTACTACTATGGAATATTCCTTCTTAACTCTTCATTATGTTATTAACGTTTAAAACACAACTGCAGTATTAAGAAATTGGTATTAGTACTTTTATTTTACAGACAATATAGATAATATCAAACAGAAAGAAACCATATAAAAATAACGACATAAAATTTCACGTTCCGTTTGAAGTTTGTGCACTACTCATACCCATATACAAAGTCATTTAAATTATGGTATTATTCTTTGGGGTCCCCATACTTCTGCTCAAGCTCTTTTCATATTACAAAAGAAAGCTTTAAGATTAATTTATGGAGTACCAAATACGACTCACTGTAAACCTCTTTTTATAAGGTCACAAATCTTGACGTTGCCGTCTATGTACGTATTGGCCCGTCTTCTTTACATTCGGAATAACATTAATAATTACATAGCATGTATTTCTGTTCATAAATATTCTACAAGAAATAATACAAATTTATATATTGACAAATGTAAATACAGTATCACTCAAAATAGTTTTCTATTCTTAGCTTTTAAATTATTTAATAGTCTACCTGTAGATATAAGGAAACTTCCATTCCGAGTGTTTAGGACACGAATTAGGACTATATTATTGGCAAATCCATTGTATGATGTCGATGAGTTTTTTAATATTCATGTATCTTAATTTGTATCCATTGTATGATATCATGTATATTAAATTGTATATGACGATGCCATACATGTTCCACATGTTTTTGCAAAATAAAATATCTATCTATCTATCTGTCTGTCTGTCTGCCTGCCTGCCTGCTTGCCTGCCCGCCCGCCCGCCCGCCCGCCCGCCCGCCTGTGCGTCTATCTATCTATCTATCTATCTATCTATCTATCTATCTATCTATCTATCTATCTATCTATCTATCTATCTATCTATCTATCTATCTATCTATCTATCTATCTATCTATCTATCTATCTATCTATCTATCTATCTATCTATCTATCTATCTATCTATCTATCTATCTATCTATCTATCTATCTATCTATCTATCTATCTATCTATCTATCTATCTATCTATCTATCTATCTATCTATCTATCTATCTATCTATCTATCTATCTATCTATCTATCTATCTATCTATCTATCTATCTATCTATCTATCTATCTATCTATCTATCTATCTATCTATCTATCTATCTATCTATCTATCTATCTATCTATCTATCTATCTATCTATCTATCTATCTATCTATCTATCTATCTATCTATCTATCTATCTATCTATCTATCTATCTATCTATCTATCTATCTATCTATCTATCTATCTATCTATCTATCTATCTATCTATCTATCTATCTATCTATCTATCTATCTATCTATCTATCTATCTATCTATCTATCTATCTATCTATCTATCTATCTATCTATCTATCTATCTATCTATCTATCTATCTATCTATCTATCTATCTATCTATCTATCTATCTATCCACCCACCGACCTACCTACCTACCTATCTAATCCAACAGGCTGTTTATTTCTGTACACAACCCTTCCTCTTTCCATGCTTAGCGCTGGATGCCCGAGCACGACGTCGAGATCAGAAAAATGCGCTTGCTTTGACATAGACGGTGGAATTTTAATGCAGAAATGTAGTGTATTATGTTTCATCAAAGCTTTTATGTAAACAACAAATTGCAGTCCTTCATGGGAACTGCTCTTGGTTCCGATACAGGTGAGATGAAAGTTCACCTTGAAACTTGCACAGCAGTGACCTGGTCAATAGCTTCATCAATTGAATCGTCCTCTGACAGGGAAATGGATGAGCACGTGTCAAAGTCTACCAGGAATCGATTTCTGGCTAACGCTGGGGATAACAGAGTCGAATTCTAAAAGGATGGCGACCTGGCAGTAAAGTTTAGAGTTCACACGGCTCTTCACGCAAATTTTCAGGTCATTCGTTGCTGTCAAAGCGTGGGAGGATAAGGTAAAAAAATCGGGTCAATTTTCATTGGAGAAACTACCTGATTCATATCGTGTCTGACATCATCAATGAGATGAATTTTAATTGACATGTAAGGACTTAACACTATCATCTTGTAATGCACCGATATTTAGGCCTAATCTGTTTGAAACACAAAGCAAGAACTTGAACAATACAATACTGAAAGGGTCAAAATTTTGCTCTGGCCATTGATGATGAATACAGCCCGGATGTTTAGTCATTTGTAACGGTTAGAATAGGCAGGAAATAAAAATGTAAAAAGGCACAATAATCTTTGAAAAAGACAAATTTTAAAAAGGCATAAAATATTTCGGCAATTAACTTAAATTATATCAATATAATTCACATATTTACTTCGTAAGTGACACATGTTGACTTATAAAATACCTATTTTTAGTGATTAACTGTCTTTTTACAAGCCTTGTATAACAAAACTGTTCTGTCGGTTGAAAACATATGGGCACCAAATTCACTAACGTAAGCATGAAGTATACTTTTCAATTGTTTACTCAATTTAGGCATACTAGCTAACCGATCTTATACATTCTGTCACCCGAAAATTATGGAGGGAACAACATAGTTTTTAGTTTGGAACCAGAACGGGCGCTAAGGACCTAAACCTAGATTTTGATGATGAACGTTTGTATGTATGTTTCATTCAAGCAGTGTCACATACTTTTTACTTATCTTAGATATTGTAATTACTGCAAAATATTTGTGTGGGTCACTGCAGGTTCCTCTCAAAACAAATCAAACTAAACAGAAATTTGATATCAAAAGCAGAGCTTTTTAAAATAATTTCAAGGGAAAAATTGTTCCGGGGCCGGGTATCGATCCCGGGAACTCTGGTTGAACGTACCAGCGCTCTTTCCAACTGAGCTACCCAGGAACTCCACCCGACACCGTCTCAACTTGTCCCTCTATATCCACAGAACTCGCGTGGGCTGACGAAACGCCAGAGACCCACATCGAGTGCACACATTCTCTGTGTGGCTTGGAATTGTGGTTTTCTGATAACGTACACAGTAACGTATATATTATGCAAATCTAGTCTTTCAGGTAAGGCTCCCTGTAAAGCCCCGGAACAATTTTTCCCTTGAAATTATTCAAATCTGGAGTTCCCGGGTAGTTCAGTTGGAAAGAGCGCTGGTACGTTCAACCAGAGGTCCCGGGATCGATATCCGGCCCCGGAACAATTTTTCTCTTGAAATTATTCAAATCTGCTTTACAGGGAGCCTTACCTGAAAGACTAGATTTGCAGAGCTTTTTTTACTTTTTGTTATCTGAAATATAAAGGAAAGTATTGTTATGCAGAAAAATTTTAAGTTTAAAGATTTTAATTCAAATTCACATTCTTATTAGCATCAATGATTGCGAAAAAAAATTGTTTTAAATGTACTGTCTGTCTTCTGTCTTAGCATCCGTGTGATATCTGAACCATTTGATGTATTTTGTCCGGCGTAGCTTACACTGTAGAGCAATTTTTGATAATCCGCACCTGTGCTTGAGCAGTATTGGCGAATGTTAGTTTCCAAATAAGTTTTTAACAGAATAAAAATGTATCTTAATTTTACCGTATATATTTTGATTGATGACGTTTCGCTTCCACATATTCATTAACTTGATGGGATATATTGTAGCCTAGATAATTAAAATTGGCCACTTTAAAATGATTAAACAATGTGCAGTTATTTTGGTTAAAGCTGACAACCCCACCAATTTTGTCTGCGTTTCACAATGTTGATAATGAAACAAACAGAAACTAGAATAACTCTTCTCGGGTTCTCAGCCAGGTGAGTTGGAGATTTCCTTCCAAGCTTTCGACGGCTAGCTCTGCCATCTTCTTCAGGGAATGAAGTGATGTGGGACCATGTCTAGCCGGTATATATGCAATAGTAGGGCTTCCCGTTACGGGCCAATCAGGAGCTAGTTCCTAATCCCGACCGCCAGGTGCATTCTGGCGCTTCCACAAACGAATGTTCCTGGCGGGATGAGCCCTAAAAGAAATGGGCCAAGGACCTGCACTCATATCCCCATGAACCCCTTAATTACTCTAAATTAATTAATAATTACATCTATCCTAAATTCATAATCAATCAACCTATTACCTAAAAGCCAAACTGGCTAGTCTCTTATATTGAGGCAACTCATCCTGCCTAAGGTATTTCCGTGGTTTTCCTAAGGCGTTAAGACAAATGTCGGGATGAGCCCTAAGAGAAATGGGCCACGGACCTATATGCCCTTCACCATAATTTCCCCTTTTTTCTAACAAACAACTTAATGCTCTAGTTCAGAGTCTATAAAATAATGAAATACGTTTGCAATGCGAAAGGACAGGGAACCTTTCAATTTGCAGATTCAGAATTCACGGCGTCTCTCCTGGCGGTCTTCACCTGCCTTGTCATCGAACAACAGACGACAGAGTCTTCTCGACTCCTCCTGCACTGCGAAATGACACAGTTCATTTCAATGTGTAGATCTACACCAGCCATCGCCTCCTCATCCCGTCCCGTCATCATGTTGATCACATTTCCGTCCCCCTCGCGTAAGTGATACCTAAGAGGTTACGTCCATTTTCGGCTTTTCCCCTTCAAAATTTTCTAGAAATCCTTCAGTGTAGCAGCGTAAACCGGACTGAGACTAGTGGCCAACAGGCTTGGAGCTCACTTATTTAGTTTCGTACAGCCCCCCGACCCCTTGCAAGGACGCGTTTTGCGTACCTTTTAAATTTGTCCTCCCAATTCTCCTATCTTTTTTCGATTTTTTTCGTCCCACATCACTTCATTCCCTGAAGAAGATGGCAGAGCTAGCCGTCGAAAGCTTGGAAGCAAATCTCCAACTCACCTGGCTGAGAACCCGAGAACCCGAGAAGAGTTATTCTACATCAAACGCCGGGAAAGCCTCAAGTCATACAAACAGAAACTATTTTTAATGAAAATTTCTATGGGTAAATTGCTGGAGTTACAATCTTAGTGCACTTACGTAAGAGTCTTTAATATTCACGTAATATTCAGAAGTTTGACATACCCAGCAGAAATCTCAAATTTAGAATTAGTATAATTTAGTTATTACTGTTTGAATTGTCGTCGTGAGTTCTGCACTTCCTCCAGATTGCACTGTAAGTGGCTTGAGTTATGCACTTCATCTTTGAAAGCCTCTGGGTTCTCTTTATTACGAACTATGCTTAATGAATATGCATGACATTCAAATGAATCATAAATAAGTTTATTCTGAACCTCCAGGCTTGATCTTTCTAGACATCCGTACTCCCTACTCTTGGGAATTCATCGAGACATCACCTGGAGTCATGTCCCCGGGTTCGTGTATGTGTTTCTGACGTGTATCATAGTGTAACGTCTTATCTATATTTTATTTATTTATTGTACAGGGTCATCATTTTATTTTCACTTCAATTTTTATTGTACCTGCGTTTCTAAATGTACTTGACTCTCACCCCTTTCACTAGTGTCCTTGCTAACTTCAGTCACACAAACTTACGGCCGCTGTTGCTAGCAGTGAAATAAACAGTACAGAGTACAGTGTGTTTCAGAAATATGTTGCATTTTCTATAGGAGAAAAAGCTTATATTATTGAAGTTTATTTTCACACAGGTGTAGGATAACTGAATTTATCTGTGTGGACTGAGCACAAGTGAAGATTAGAGTTACCGAAAGTACGGTACTTAACAGCATTATTTAAACAAGAGTTTTGTTTTACTGTTTGTAGGTATGAAGGACGATGATGGAAATTGGAATTACTATATAACCGAATGTGAACAACAATTTTTCTTTTTCTTTTTCTTCACAATTTCCTGATTATATCATTACGGAATATTTTCGTAGAAATGTAATTAATGTGGTAGATAAATTTAGAGCAACAGAGTGTACAGAAAGGAAGAAAAGTGTAAGATGGTCAACAAAGGTGACAGAAGATGCTGTAGATGATGCTAGAGAAAGGATGCAGCGAGGTCCTAATAAGTCGGTCAAGAAGTTAGCTGTAGAAATTGGGGTTTCTTACGGAAGTGCTCACAAAATTCTCAGGAATAAATGAGGTTAGTAATATGCTGAATAAAATAGACATTACACAATGTATATAACCACCTGAAGACTTGAGTTTGTGAAAAAAAAAATTCTTACTATTCTACTGTTTTTTTGATAAAATACTGTAAAGTAATGACCAAACTGAAAATCGTAATACTACATTTCCCTGTAACATAAATGGAGACACTACTTTTCTCTCCTCTTATAGCTAGTAAAATGATTTGTTTACATATTGCACTAGCAACTCCAAACTCCTGTAATGGAACGGGGGTAACAGTGTTTCCGAGTATAGCCAGGTTAATGTTAAAAATGTTGGTAAAAATAAAGTGATGTTCCTGTATTAATGCCATGAGCATCGAGAGAGTTGCTACAGACACTTGTGAACAATAACAACAAAGATAAATACAAAACCAAAATAGAACAAATATAGATTGAAATTAAAAATAAAAATAAAAACTAAAGTAACATTAACAATATACGCTACTGAAAAATGCTTAGATCTGCAGAAGAGTCTAAAAGTTCCTTAACATCATAAAAGAGTCTTTCTGTTAGCCAACGTTGCAATATGGTTTTAAATCTCTCAGATGTGTACAATGTGTCTGTTGTAACAATTTATTCTACGTAGTAACTGCAATATACTGGGTGTTCAGTTCAAAATCTGTCATGGCTTGCTGTATGCCGTCATGTGGCTAGTCGGTGAGCCTAGAGAATTCAATCTTCCTACACTTCCGCAAAGGCATATTACCTAAATGCGAGAGAAGTTGCCTAGCAAGTACGGCGTTCATTCTGAAGATTACTTACCAATACGTACGGTAACGCCAGTAGTGGCAAGAATGTGAACTGTTTGGAAATACGTACTGTCGGGATAAAGGGAGAGGGTTAAGACGATTACTTACGTATTTGTTGACATTAACTTCGACGGTCAACATGGACACGGAGCATTTGATTTGTGTTGTGGAAAGTTTCCGTACGCAACCGATGATAACAAATACCCTGCGTACGACTTGCCGGCGCAAAACACAGTTCGAAAGAGGTTATGGTAGCACACAGACCGTACAGACCGCCATCTGTTGCTACGACGTTCAAGTTATACCGTACACGTTCTCAAGTTCAGATTGAATAACGCCTTAAATAATAGGCAACTTCTCTGACATATAAGCTGAAACTCGCTTCAAATCGGTGACCCAACAACAGTGACGTCATGACATACTTTGAAATGAACACCCAGTAGTGAAGAAATTTCAATAAATCAAGGTGTAAGGCAAGGTTGTAGTTTGTCCCCTACGTTGTTTTTAATTTATATGGATGATTTAGTGAGGGAGTGGAATTTTATAATTAATGGAGGAATACATATAGCACCTAATTTTACATTTAAGACGATGCTGATCGTTGGTGACCAAATCGTTGTAAGTAGAACTGAAAGTGAACTGCAGAGAGCATTGTCTGAACTGAAAGTGTGAGAAATATAATTTTAAAATTTCCTTAAATAAAACCAAAACAATGGCTTTTCAAGGGAAATACAGCTTAAGGACAAAAATTGTTTTATACTCGAACATGCCGAAATGTAGTAATTATATACCTGGTAGCCATTCTATAATGCATGTCATTAAAGTACACCTACTCATTAAAGTACAGGTGTTTTCAGCCAATGACAACTCAGCTTACAGGTGTTCAGCCAATGAAAAGTCAGCTTTGTACCGTTATTAAACCGCAAGTATCGATTATTCTCGGATATGCAATCCAAAGAGAATTAGCGAAAAGTCACGGAGGCTGGAAATCCAATACTGTCGCAGAAGGTTATGTTCTGTTACTATAATAATTAGCGTTAATTGTAAATAATATTCAAATAAATTCAATTTGTCATCTCGTTTTTCAATGTCGAATTCAATAATCAAGGTTATATCAAGTTTAACGGGATTACATCAAGGTCAATGACATTATTGTTTCTCGGAAAAAATCAATACTTTCGCGTCTGCGCACATCTCACAATTCACGACCTAGAACAAGGTCACTTCCGATGTTGTCAGATACAAATAAAATGTATACATCTGAGTAATTTCAAGTTAGAAATATGGTCGAGCATAAAAAGTAGTATGAAACTCGCCTATAATGGTAATTAAGAATCTCGTATGAAAATTATGAAACGAGCTTGCGCTCGTTTCATAAACATCCATACTCGCTTCTTAATTACTATCATTATAGGCTCATTGCATAATGTACTATTAAATGACACTCCTCTAGAACAAGTAACAAGTTTTAAATACCTAGGTACTCAGCTCACGTATAAACATGAAAGTGACTGCAAATATAAACTCCCCATATTTCAGCAGGTGGGTGGTACAATAAACAGAAATTTGAAAATTAAAGCAAGAAAAGAAACGTAAATTAAATTTAATAAAGTAATGGCAGTACCATCTTTGCTATTTGGATCAGAAACCTGGACGATGACTGCAGCTGACAGCAAAAATTACAGGCCGCTGAAATGAAGTTTCTAAGGTCAGTCAAGGGGTGTACTATATCGGATAAAATTAGAAATGATAAAATAAGAGAAGAATTGATGATATTTTCCATAGAAGAAAAAATTAAGAATTATAGAAATCAGTGGGCAGAACATGTCAATAGAATGATACCAGAAAGAATCCCAAGAATAATGATGAGTTATAGACCTAGAGGGAGAAGACATCCAGGAAGACCTAGGAAGCGTTGGACGGACACACTATGAAGCCGGAACAGGCATATGCCTATCCCTTGAATTGAAGAAGAAGAAGAAGAAGAAGAAGAAGAAGAAGTAACTGCAACCGAGCTAAAATAATTCTTTGATTTGTTCAGTCAAATATTTAATTCAGAAAAATATTAATTACAGTGTTGCTAGAAAGTTTAGGGACACTTTACAACTGTTATAAAATGCTGCCCTGGCCTCAGATTATTAGAGATACTAACAATGTTTTTTTTTTTTTTTACTGTTGGTTAATAATAAGAAATACTAATTTTTAGTGAAATTTCGGTGTTTATATGATGACTGTTAGAGAATTTATAAGTTTTTTCAAACAGAATATTAAAGTTTAAAATGCGTGAGTAAATAATTGTTGCAGGATTCTCAACTGTTGCTGGATGATGTAGGATATCGTCGCTTAAGAACCAATACCGCGTAACTGACAAAATGTAAATTTTACAGGAGAAGGAAAAAACCGATTAAAAACCATAAAAACAACGCAATAGTCTTGAAAAGTGGTCTATGGCTATGAAATAGCATAACTAATTTGTAACTAAGTGAAAATGGATGATCATGGCCGTAGACATTTGGCCATGTCACTTACGCGGTATTGGAACTCTGCCGTTGACTACATTTTGTTAGTTACGCGGTATTGTGAGACAACTTTAACAGCTTCAGGACACATGCCGACAAGCGTTTTCTTTGTGTGAAAACTGTCTTCTGGAAATATTATTCGTGCTCTTGTATATGTAAATGTGTTATCTGAATTGTTGTCCTACCATCTGACTTGAGGTCAAGGTCGGTAGGCTGTAGCTTGAATCAGCACTAGATTACGTTCCAGACAATAATTGCTGCATTCTTAGTCAGTCAAATGCTGAAACTATGGGAAAGGAAAAAGAAGACACAGTTCAATGTTTATTGTTATAATAAATATAATAATAATAATAATGACAATCTGATACGAGGTATTTTATTTTCACACTACATATTTGAATAGATAAGTAGAATTGTTACAAAAACGTTGCTGTTATTATTATTATTATTATTATTATTATTATTATTATTATTATTATTATTGACAATGGACTTGACTAACTTGCGAATAATGAAAAGAAAATCATATAAAAATATAATAATGATAATTTTTCAGGCACAATATTCGTTAAACACAATTAAGAAATAATTATAGGCCTATGCTGAAATCACAAAAAGTAATCCTTGAGTAACTCTAGTGTGGAATACTATCATAAAAACTATGACACAATCGGTTCTATATACAATAATGTGACGGTAATTTAGGCAGGCTACTAATGCTCTTTTTTGTGCTTTTGCACGAGAACATGACCTTTTTTTTTTACTGAAGGGACGCCATCAGTACTATTAGCTAAGCAATGTCGCACAGTTCATTCTTTAATTCCCAATGTACACAGAAACATCTTTTTTGCAAACCTGAATTGTTTTCTCATCAACTTTTAGATTGCAGACAAATGTTCTCTTTCTTCTAGATTCAGAACTTGTACTGCCAGGTCTTTTCGTAGGGGTGAAATCCACAAGATTTGATACGTGAACGGTCCTCTGTTCCCAAGTCATAGTTTTCCAGAATGCCTGAAAGATGTGTCTTATCTCATTAGAAATTAAATTACAGCCCCTTACTTTCAAATTTTGGCACATTTTATAACTACACTCTGGCCCCAAATTCCTTGCATCTTTTTCCGTATCATGTGTCACTTTGCCATCTTTCGATCTCTTGTAGCTAAGATAAGCTTCCTCTTCCATTTTAAGTTTTCTATTTTTCATTTTCTTCCACTTACCCTTGTGTGGCTTTGAAGTTCTTTTTCTCTTTTCTGTCAAATTTCCATGAAATGCTTGTAAATTCTTCTCTTTACCTTTTTCTGACGAATGTAAAGATGTAGAATAAGTAGCACGAATTCTTGGGGTCGTCTACATCTGAAGAGGCATCCGAAATTTGGTGTAGATCCTTCATTGACAGGGTATTGTCTTCAGTTTCTGTCCTATCCTATTTCTAGCTGTATTATTTTAATAGTGTTGCTTTAAATCATACCAGACTGCATAATACGATCATAAACTTACCGGTAACACTGGACGGATAATCCCTGATCAGCAGCAGCCCATTTTCAGAAGGACGGTTTTCTTTTGCATTTGAATTATCAGGCAGTACACCTACGAGTAAGATGAGATTACTAGTGTTTATAAATGTGATATAAATGGATTAAAAAACATGTGTAGTAAATATTATCATCAACTTAGATCTTCCTCCTACCGAAGGAAATGGAAGGATCCAAGCTCAGCACCACTGAATGTAGCGCAAATTATTTTAGCGGCCCATTCACGATTATTTATATTAAGTATTTAAATTAAGTTTGCTGTTATGATTCCGTAACTGAAGAAAAATAAACGTTGAATAACTGTGATATTTCTTATGCCATACCTTCATTAATGTTCACAGAAGTTTCTCCCGTATTGAATGCAGAACATAGTACAGATAGGATTTCGTTCTCGCTAAATTGACTGTCGTCTGATTCATTATCCATTTCTTTTCTTGTATCTGTAGGCCTATATAATAATAAAATAATAAATGTACTATATTTCAGTGAATGAACTTGCAATAAGATTCTGCGGGAATGCAGCTCAACTAACATTCAATTGACATTAGTGAAATAATTCTGTTATATTTACCTTTTAAATAATTGAAACTGAACACTTCTTTAATCTTCTCAGAATATCACACACTGTTGATACAATTTTACAAGGCAGTAACGAGAACCAGCTTCCGTACTGAGGGCGCGCAGGGAGTAGACATAATATCTGTTGTCAGATACGCGGTATTTCCTACAGACTTCTCGTGACTTCAGATACGCGGTATTGTACCCCCCTCCTTCGCACGCAGGCCATTCATGCAATCAAATTCCCGCGCTTGTCAATGCATGCAGATGACAGTGGAGGTACCATCTGTGCAAAAAAACGGTTTTGACCAAAAATGTCAGTTACGCGGTATTGATTCTTAAGCGACGATATATTGCTCTTTAAATCAGTACAGATGAAACATTTGTAAAAAATTTTCCTTGTGAATGTCTTAGCAGTTTTTAAGGTTTGAAGTTAAAAAAAAATATGGGGAAATTTTGTTATTGGTCGGTTCATCTGCAACTGTTTAATGCAGCTGCGTTCCTTCGGATTACAGTGATAACAGTTCTCTAACATTGATTTGAAACTAGTGAGTCCTGAAAATATTTCTGGCAAGCATTATCTTCTGCAGAGACTGCACATTTCAGAGCATCTCTGTAACAACAGAATCCATCATATAAATCACATTCAACCACGTAAAAATTAAATGTTTAAAATAAATTTTTACCTTATGCAAAAATAAGGGAAAAAAAAGTCTCGAAGAGAAGAGAAATACGGGAGTCGGGAGACTTAAAAATTAGGGCTAAATACGGGAGATCCCGGGAAATATGGGAGAGTTGGCAACCCTAGTTAAAAATGACATGGATTTTGTTTATGGTTACTTTACTCCGTAGTATATTTCAAATAAGTATATTGTGAAGTCATTGCGTATAAATTTGTAAAAATATAGATGACCTACATGAACTGATATTCTTTCTTTCTATTTTTGTCGAGTCTCGTTGAAATGAGTTACAAACTACATATTTATGCTCCATTCTTCACCTGACTAGTGAAAAATAAAGTATAAAAATGAATTGATTGTAGAGAAATAATTAATTAATATACCGTATTTGATTTTCTTTTGTATGGTTATATACTGTATATAAATATGACACTGGCATAATATTTTCTGTCCAACAGAATACGAAAGTATTTGACCTTTTCAGGTCTGGCAATTTCGTTTTATGATAAATGATTTGAACTGAGCTACCTTCAGCATCCGCTCTGTTTAAGCTTTATGTTGACGATGTCATAGGGAAGTGGCAGTATATTATATCAGAAAAGTTTAGAGTTGATAATAGAAAATTGCATACACTCCTCTTTGCAGATGATCAGGCAGTAATAGCAACTGACGAGGACAGCTTACAGAGAGCCATTTTTCAATTAGAAAGAGTTGCTGCTGAATATAACCTACAGATATCGCCAAGTAAAACCAAAGTAATGGCGTTCCATGGGAAGAATATAGTAAGAGCCAAAATAGTAGTGAATAACCTTTTAATAGAACAGGTAACTGATTTTAACTATTTAGGGGTCTTCCTAGGAAATCATAGGACAAGGACATTAACAGAAAATTAAATCTGTTCCAACATATTTGTGGTAGCCTACAATTAAGAGAACACTAGGAAGGAAAACCAGAAGAGAAACTCTACTCAAGTTCTATAACGTTTTAGCTTTGCCTGTATTGATGTATGGCTCGGAATGCTGGACCCTTAATAAAAGTATGATAAGAAGAGTGGAAGCAGCAGAAATTAGATTTCTTCGATATATAGCAGGATATACTATTTTGGACAAGAAAAGGAATAAAGATATCCGCAAAGAACTACAAATAGTCAACATAGTAACAAAAATAAAAGAATATACGAGGCGCATTCAGAAAATAAGTTTCCCGATTTTTTCCCAATGAAAGTAAACGTAATTAACCGTGTCAATTGCACATGCATAACAGATCTATGACGTATCAATCATATGGCAGCCGGACAGGTCCCGCCTGGTGCCAATAGCGTGGCAGCAGTAGTCCGAAATGGAAACTCTTATTCCTTCTCCCGCCGTCTGCGAGGTTCGGTCGGTGATAAAGTTCTTTAATGCACAAACCATTGCGCCAATTGAAATTCATCGGCAGCTCTGTCAGGTCTATCGGCCGAACATCATGAGTAAGCAGATGGTGCGTCGCTGGTGTAGGCAGTTTTCCGAAGGTCGTCAAAGTGTCCATGATGAAGAGCGCAGTGGGCGACCGTCCCTCATCAATGATCATCGTGTTGAGGTGGTGCGGCAGTGCATCATGGAGAACCGTCGGTTCACGATTACGGAGCTGAGCAGCCATTTTTCGCAGATATCGCGATCCTTGTTGCATGAGATTGTCACTAAGCACTTGCTGTTCAAAAAAGTGTGTGCCAGGTGGGTGCCGAAAAACCTGACACCCGAACACAAAATGCAACGTTTAGGAGCAGCACTGACATTTCTGCAACGGTATCACGATGAAGGCGACGAGTTCCTCGACAGGATCGTCACGGGCGATGAGACTTGGATTTCGCACTTCACCCCGGAAACCAAGCAGCAGTCAATGCATTGGCGGAATAGTGGATCTCCGGTCAGGACGAAATTCAAACAGACGCTGTAGGTACGGAAAGTGATGTGCACGGTGTTCTGGGACAGGAAGGCATTCTGCTCATTGACTTCCTTCCAAGAAGTGAAACAGTGAACGCTGGCCGTTACTGTGAAACACTGCGAAAATTGCGACGTGCCATTCAAAACAAGAGGCGTGGAATGCTTACTGCAGGTGTTGTGCTCCTCCATGACGATGCTTGTCCACATACGGCTCGGCGCACAGCAGCTGTTTTACGGAATTTGGCTGGGAGTTGTTTGATCATCCACCCTACAGTCCTGATCTTGCTCCCAGCGATTTTCACGTTTTCTTGCACCTCAAGAAATTCCTGTCCTCCGGTGAGCGTTTTGGCAACGACGAAGAGCTGAAGACGTCTGTCACACGCTGGCTCCATTCACAGGCGGCAGAGTTCTACGACAGAGGGATACAAATGTTGATCCCAGGATACGACAAGTGTCTCAATTCTGATGGTGGCTATGTTGAAAAATAGCTGAAACATTGCTGTACCTGTTGCCAATAAATGTTTTCCTGTAAATTGTGTGTTCTTTAAAAAAATAGGGAAACTTACTTTCTGGATGCGCTCGTAGAAATTAATGGTTTGAACACGTCAGCAGAATGAATGAAGAAAGGCTGCCTCGTATGATCCTAAATTATAAGCCTCAAGGTCACAGAAGTCGAGGACGACCAACCAAAAGATGGAGTGATCAACTATACTTTGGAGCCGGAACAAATCAGTAATGATCTAATCCATGAAGGAGATGATGATGATGATGATGGTGATGAAGAAGAATTGAACTACCTTTTCTTTCGAAATATTTAATTCCCTGCCGTACTTATGCAATCATCTGACACAGTTGAGGTCATTTTGGCAGTCTGCAGTATCTGTAGTGTGAAATATTTTTGAACTGAACTGTATCAATAGACAGAACTTGAACTTGTATGAAATGTCGTCAAGGAAAATTAATGAATAGGAGAGGTTTTGAAGTTGAGTCCCGTGGTGTTCTACAGTTTACAGTAGAGGGAATTGAAAGTTTATTAAAAGCTTCACAGAGGATTTTCTGTTGTAAAGATAGTTTCTAAACAGTTTCACAGAACATGTATATAAGCCAGTAATTACCAACTTATAAAATATATTACACGAAGCTGCAACGCAACTTTGCTGTAATTGAGTCAGTTTTTCCACGTGTTTCGGTAGTGGATGATGCTTTGTGTAAATGCTAAGCAACGTTTCATAGAATTATTTAGATATAGTTTGTAAATCCAATACAAAGGGATACATGCTAGTTAATAGGAGTTAAATTCTTGAAAAATTGAGAGTGTAATTGAGCTTATACCAGCGGTGGCGAAAATGTAATCGTGCCACGAGCCACTGTATAACCTGCAACGTGCATAGCACCTATGGAGGGAGGCGGACACCCGAAGGGGAAGTGAAGCAACTGTCTGACTTATTAAAGGATTTTCATTTTCCTTACGTCAAGCACTTAAATATAATTTTATACTGTACAAGGCTACAAACTAATGTTTAGTACGTGTAACGAAGAAAGAAATGAACAATATCACAACCTAAAATAACTGTCTTCAGAATGTCTCTGCGACAAAGTTTCAAAGTCAGGAATTATGTCACTTACTGCCAATCGTAGTTGATCACGAAGGTATTTATCTGTCAGTCGTGATCTAAATTTGGTTTTTACTATTTTAATTGTTGAAAATGATTTTTCACAAACGTAAGGTGTAGCGAACATGGCTTCAACAGAGCAAGCGAAAGAACGAAGCTTCGGATATTTATTTTTTGGCAAAGATTTGAAAGTTCAACATTTGTCAAGTCCTTCATCTAGCTTTCATTTAACATCACTTAGTAAATCATTGAGTTCAAATTGAGAGCTAACCGCATTATTCGTACATCTGCTGAAAAAGGGTCGACGTACAGAGATGATGATGATGATGATGATGATGATGATACTTAACCTTTTAATTTTTCATGAGTAACATGTAGTATAATGCCGTTTTATGTTATACAACCGTTTTCCTCGTAATACTAGTGAACAAATCATACATTTAATATTCTCATCATATTGACAGCAAAAAAAATGCGTCCTCCCATCCAACTTGGAACTTTCGTACATGGTTTCGAGAGAAACATATGCCACTCGCAGGTCAGAGACAAATGCAAATGGAACGGAGTTCGACTCCAGTGAGTGAGAGGGTGAGGGTTGGCGGAGGTTAGAAGCAAGCGAAATGCACATCTATCACTGCGACCAACAATGTCTCGCGAGTCACGTTCTCGCCACGGCTGATTAATATAAACTGGATGGTAGCCTCTGCACCAAAATGAAACTGCTAATACGAGATCATGAGGAGAGATTTGAAAAATCTAAATAAGTTTTTTTTCTCTAACATTCACCGTTTTAGACGAAATCGTTATGTTTCTGTGAAGTATTTGGCAACATCACGGCTGCTGCAATAACTCTAAGCAAGCGCAACTTGCACTCCTTACCTTCCCCTCTCCCTCTGTTGAACTCAGACGGTACCACGCAACATGTGCTGCGTTGCGAGATCTATTTAAATAATTTATGATATTCAATTTAAATTCATGGCTAAATGGTTTAATCAACAGTAATCTCACTAGAGGTTTTGATTTTATCGATAAATCTCCGAGTGGGACCGAGCAGATTTATCTAGAGAAAATTAAAACTCGAGTGGATTTAATTGACTATTACACGATTAGAAGAAAGTATATAAAGATTAGAAGTAACGAAGTACTACAATACAATAAAATATTTACTTACGAAAATACAACTGTCTTCAAATGCATTATTGTACCATCTCAACATTACAAATATTACGCTAGATGCATGCTAGATGGTAAAGTTAGCTGTTTTCTTGATATCAGGTGTGCCAACTATGGAATCTTCATTGAACTTTGTAGACGGTTAGTAGTCAGGAAGGCTTTGTTGATTCAATTTCATTTTTATTAAAACAGTTGCATTCCACTTCAGTTATCCGGATCCCAGTAATCAACGTCACTTTACAGATGATTTTCAATAAATCTTAGTATTAAACAATCTCTGATATAAGACTAATCCATAATATCATATAGCAGGAGCTATAGCATAACGTAAATAATATAAACAAGTGTTAGAAAAGTTTTAATTAGGGATGATGAAATAAACAAGAATAGTTTTAATTAACGATGATGAAATAAAAAAATAAACATGAATAATTTTAAAAGAAAAAATTAGTGTTTTATATTAGACGTGTGCGTAAAAGAAGTGGAACTCGTTGATGTAAATGGTGTATTCCTCAACTTATTCAGGATTTCCGAAATGTGGTCTTCATTTATTTGCAAATAGGGTTTCAGGGAAGATGCATAGGTATGACCAGTGATCTTTATTAATTCTTGTTCTTGAATGCCAATGCGAGTCATATTTGAAAGTGCTGTGCATCGACTGGATTGGTTTGTAATTTTCTGTTATTTTGACGTCCAGACCAATGCAGTTTGAAATGTTGGCAAACAAAGAAACAAATGCTAGGATATGGTAGTGATAAAATTAAACAAATGCTAGGGACGCGGTAAAATTAAACAAATGCTAGGGACGCGATAAAATTAAACAAACGCTAGGGACGCGATAAAATTAAACAAACGCTAGGGACGCGATAAAATTAAACAAATGCTAGGGACGCGATAAAATTAAACAAACGCTAGGGACGCGATAAAATTAAACAAACGCTAGGGACGCGATAAAATTAAACAAACGCTAGGGACGCGATAAAATTAAACAAACGCTAGGGACGCGATAAAATTAAACAAACGCTAGGGACGCGATAAAATTAAACAAATGCTAGGGACGCGATAAAATTAAACAAATGCTAGGGACGCGATAAAATTAAACAAACGCTAGGGACGCGATAAAATTAAACAAACGCTAGGAACGCGATAAAATTGTGCGATAAGCAGCCATGATTGGTTGAAATACGTCCTTTCGTACATTTTTATTGGTCAAAAGTAGTATGACGTAGTAAAAGTGTAATAGTCTGCAAAAAAAAAAATTAAAACATTAAATTCAGATTATTTTTACCTATCTGCTTATATAGCAATCAGTCATTTCTCTCGGGCCATTACCGCAATAGAGTGCTTGAAAGATTGGGCAAAGACTATTTTTTTTTCCTGCTTAACTGTGCTTCATCGAAGGAAAATTAATAATAATAATAATAATAATAATAATAATAATAATAATAATAATAATAATAATAAAACTAATAATAAGTATAGCCCTTGTATTTAAAACTCTTACTTGAACTTTTTCACTTCTATACTCAATCTCTTAAAAATTATTCTATTAACTTCATTGACTACTTTTCGTACTTTCCTATCGTGTCCGACTACTCAACATTTATAATTCCATATCCGTTAGAGCTTTGACTTTCTCTTCCCATCTAATTTTAACTCCAAAAAGAAATTTTCCTAATTTATGCAGACTGCTGGCGTTTAGGGGACCATTCATTTTTTATAAGCTACCATAGCGTTTATTTGTCGAAATTTTTTATCCACCCAACCGTTTCTCAAATCATTCGTTGCCTGACACAGAAAATTAAAGCATTCGTGCGCTAAGCGAGGGATCCCGGGATCTATACCCGACCACGGAAAACATTTTTTCCTTGAAATTATTCAAGCCTGCTTCACAGGGAGCTTCTACCTGAAAGCCAGATTTGTAAAATTAAAGAAAGTTGGAGCCGAATTAAAAATGCTTATTTTCTATCTTTTTAAATAAAGACTTATTCACTTTGTTTCATTTCTTTGCCCCTGTGCATAATTTCCGGTTAAAGGAACTCGTCGACACGGGATTTGAATAAAATTCGTCCATCAGTAGAAGAGTAATTTCTGCACACAATATTTTGTGTTTGTATTTCATACAGAGAAAGTGTAAAACATTGCGATACAAAATTGATAAGTGCGTTATAAAGAAATGATGGAGAAGACGGGATGAAGTCGAGTTTTTTATATTTCTGAAATTCTGTTATGCATTTAACACAAGTGTTTTGCATACCTATGTTTACACGATGATATTTTTAGAATTACAAATACTGTATAGTTTTCACGATATTTTTTTGCATTGAAAATATAGAGTAATAGCAACAAGAGAGTAAGATTAGGTTTTATGCGCGAGTGGAAATTTCAGAGCCCAAGGCGAAGCCGAGGGTGATAATTTCCACGATCGCATAAAATCTGTTTACTCTCGTGTGATGTACAATATTTGATCCATTAATGGTATCTAAATTTCATTACTGTTATCTAAATTTAGTTTTAAATTGAACGTCTTTCTTTGTAATGTCTAGTTTGTGAATGAATGGATTTTATTGTTGCTAATGTGTTAGTTTTCATTAAAAAATTAATTCTCCGCTGTGAATTAAAAACTTTTTTCCACGGTAGTACGTGAAGTTGCATTTTACCCACTGTTATCTGTGCGTAAAATGCTTTAAAATACTAGTACCTAAAATGTAAGTAATCGCTTTACGCACTGCTATTCATTTTACGCACTGCCAAAGACAATTCAATATTCAATGTACAAAGTTCATTCAGTAAGAAATGCATTATCTGGATCTTTCATGACGTAAATATTACACGTAACACAAATAAGTAACAAATGTAACATTCATGTTTACATTTTAGCTCGTAGTATTCTGAATTTACATCTCTAGTACTCATTGCAACGAGATGTAGCATTCAACTTTTTATAACTACTTTGTTGTATATGTGGCCTATTTAGACGGCCATGAAATTGTGATCATGAATAAAATAGGCTGCAATCCATGGATACTAATTTTTTAATGATTCTGAGTTTAGATGGCCGTGAAATCGTGATCTTATATCCTGTCCAACTTGACATATTTATTTAATGTAAATCTCTGCTATCGTAGAAAAAAAAACATTTTGGTCCTCATGTTTTTTTTTTAATTCGTCTCCGCCTCATTTCACAAACTTTACACTCGTGCTAAAAGAGAAACTTTACGAACTTGTATCATTTTATTTTGTTGGGTTATTTTACGACGCTGTATCAACATCTCAGGTTATTTAGCGTCTGAATGAAATGAAGGTGATAATGCCGGTGAAATGAGTCCGGGGTCCAGCACCGAAAGTTACCCAGCATTTGCTTGTATTGGGTTGAGGAAAAACCCCGGGAAAACCTCAACCAGGCAACTTGCCCAGACCGGGATTCGAACCCGGGCCACCTGGTTTCGCGGCCAGATGCGCTGACCGTTACTCCACAGGTGTGGACAACTTGTATCATAAAAAGCTAATAATTTACTGCTGTGAATAAAGTAATTATTTAGGTTGCTAAGGACAGTGAAAGAAAGATCGGTTTAGATAAGAGTTATGGATGATTTTATTTTTCGAAGAATAAGAGGTAACTAAATAACACCAAGAATAAAGTTTATTCATGCTCAGCCATTTCGGTTAATGTATTTATTACGCATTGAAGGGAGCATTATATTGCTTAAAAGATGAGAAAAAGTTGGTGTTATAATGCATTTGCTACATTATAGCAGCTAAGATGATTGAAAACGAAGATTTTGACGTGTTCGTGGATATAAATATTGAAGAGTTATGGTGAAAAACTTCTCTGTAATTCTTTGGTATTGTTTTGTCTTATAGCAGCATTAGTGATATTATTGTAGTTGTGATAATAATCCGTTTCTCTAGCAACCAGTCCCCGTGTAGTAATATTATTTGTGCGAGATCGTGCGTATTTGCTTGGATTCCGCACAAAACCAATCCGCGGAAAGTCTAAAATTCCACATTCAGTATTCCCAACCTAACACACATAACAATTTCCCTCTTCTTACCTCTTAAGTGACATATTGATTTTACTGCTTTAGGCTTTTAACATATTATTTTTAGAGACGTTCAATATAGTAATAATTATAAATTGGAAACTTACCACTGCAATTTCACCTAAATTGCACTGTTAATTATTGTTTTTAAATATTTGCAAAAATTAAGTAAACTCTACAACTCCACTAAAGTTACTGCATTTCGTGATGCATGTAACATTAAGGAAGCCGTTTGTTTTAAGTTCGCATTTATAGACTGGGGGAAAAAAAAGACAGACGTATATCACGGCCTGCTGGAGTATAGTAAACACAGAAAACATTTTAAAGCAACAATGTTGAAGATAGATATTTTTGTTTTGCAAAATTGCCGTCATTGAACAGAAACCGAGATGGAGATTTGATTGCAACTAATTAGAAATTCCTCTTTCAGGTATGTACTAAACGATCTTCGCACAAAATAATGTGCGATACACGAGCGTTATGTTTTCTTTAAATTCTCGGAAATTAAAAGAGCTCAACTATGTTTCGCTTCTTCAAACTTTTCCTCGAATATGAAAACTTCAACATACCGCTCTTGTAACGCATATTACTATTAAGATACTAATGTCGCAACGTTTCATTTTACAATACGAGATTTTGATAACCAGTCTAGTATTGTAATATGAAGTTCCGATATGTGTATCGTACGAAGTTTTATCCGTTTTGATAAGAAAAATTAATGTATAATTGAATAATGTCTAAATGTAAAATTTTTATGGCTTGCTACATACATTTGCTTCTGTAGCTAATCGATTGATGCAGAGGACCTTGTATGAGAAACATTTGAATGTTATTATTGACTGTATTGTAACCGTGACTAGTCAATATAAATATTACAAATATGAGCTGCTGCTATTGATTTATTAATTTCAACAAAATCGTAACAGAGGTATGAAGAGGAATTTGATAAGTTTAATAGTGGTGTGAGAAAAAAAGGTAGAGAATGTTTCTGAAAAGGTTATGCTGGCATATCTTTCAATTAATTTTGAAAATGTTACCATTAATGTGTGTAACAAATAAAATTTTTACTTTACGACAATCACTGCGGTAAAGTTGGTCATTACAATACTCGTTTCAATGTTGTTATGTTTCACTTTACATTATCAAAGAGGATAAATCCAACTTACAAGGCCTTTCAAGAATAGCGATAAGTACAACAAAAAATACGACTGTGTAACAAAAATACAGTGGAACTTCTGAATAGCGGACACCGCCAGGGAAAAATTAATTGTCCGTTATTGAGAAGTGTCCGCTATTTAGAAAATCGTTAGTATGTACTGTATACAGTACATTAAAATTTCTCGTACATATTCAACACTATATTTTACAGTACAGTACAGTACCGTAGACAGTGAGATTGTGAGATTGTTTACAGTATTCATCCAAAGCGAAATTTCAGATAAAGGCATCTTATTTGCTCTAGCACGGCAAAACCATTCATATGTTAACTTGTCAATGGCAATCCCCTCAGTTTTAGGAAAAGCTTTTTTTGTGTTCTCATTTGCATTCTCAGTGTATGATTGTAAAATAACATCCTTGTTTTTCAGAATTTCACTAACCTGAGTTTTTTCCCACATTAAACTTTGTGGCCAGCTCACTATGCTTTACAATATCCACTTTCTCTTTTAGTGACAAAAGTTTACGTTTTTGTGACATTTTTAATGTGACTGTACTTCCGAACACTCAACTTGGCAAACTAAGAAAGTACGGACTGCTCACGTACAGTATCACAACTAACAACTGTGCTGCTTACCTTCAGTAAAGTATAAGAACGTTCAAATGCACGATAATGATTGTTGCAAAGAATTCCGTTGGAATTCCATTTAATTTACAACCGTCTTTTTCTGTTTTTTTTTCTTTCATGCTGTCCGTTATTTGGAAGTTTTAATTGTTGTTGGGAGATACATTTCAGTGTCCGCGTCCGTTATTGAGAATGTCCGCTATTTGGAAGAATTTTATCATAAGGGCCAATGTTATTTTGCAGGGGAATTTTAAAATGTCCGCTATTGAGAGGAGTCCGCTATTTGGAAGTGTCCGTTAAGGGTATATGTACGTGAACGACCACAAATGTTATTAGAAAATGCAGGCTATAAATTTCTAAAATTTTATAAGGAAAAGTAACTCACAATTGGACAAAAATTACAAGATACCAGAACAAGACTTATTAGAACTTAAATATCTGATAAAAGTATAAAAAGGTTACTAATAATATTTTTCAAACCAGTTTTATCAAAGTATGAAATGAAAAAAAAATTCTGCAGTTACATCATTTGGTAACTATAACATTGTTATGATCTCTCTGACATCTTTAATATTTTTCCTGCATGTAATAAACACTTATTTCTGAAAAGTAGACTACTCTCAGACACGTAGAGTTGTTTATTTCAATACAGTTAATTTTTTATTTGTCCTGTATAAAATATATTAAAATTTACATAATGTTTTGTGACCTAATTTTCCTATTTTCAAAGAAATTGACATTATTTTAGTCTACCTTTTGCGTAAATGTATGTTAAATCTGTGTACAAAATTTCATAATTCTGTCTCTAATGGTTGTGGAGTTACTTACTTACTTACAAATGGCTTTTAAGGAACCTGAAGGTTCATTGCCGCCCTCACATAAGCCCGCCAGCGGTCCCTATCCTGTGCAAGATTAATCCAGTCTCTATCATCATACCCCACCTCCCTCAAATCCATTTTAATATTATCCTCCCATCTACGTCTCGGCCTCCCTAAAGGTCTTTTTCCCTCCGGTCTCCCAACTAACACTCTATATGCATTTCTGGATTCGCCCATACGTGCTACATGCCCTGCCCATCTCAAACGTCTCGATTCTTATTATAGGGATACGTAACAAGCTGTTTTTTTACGGTGATGGGTTGTTAGCTCTTCGCCCAACCCCCAAGATGGAGGACCACCCCTTATCGGCTGTCCACGACTGCTTATTCAATATATTCGCGGATAGAGGAGACGGCCTCCAGATATGGAGGGTACATATCTGGAGGCCGTCTCCTCTATCCGCAACCTGAGGACGCGCCATGCCGTGGTGATAGGGACCCACAATACATGGAGAAATCACGCAGCCCAGTGGAGTTATGAAATAATATGTGTGAAAATTTTCAAATTTTGAAAAATTTAACTTAAAGTAAAAAGTGAATTCTAAAAAAAATATTAGTAACTTTTTTTATACCTTTATCAGATATTTAAGTTCTAATAAGTCTTGTTGTGGTGCGTTGTAATTTTTGTCCAATTGTGAGTTCATTTTATTATAAAATTTGTAGAAATTTAGAGCCTGCATTTTCTGGTAATATTTATGGTCGTTCACGTATACATACCCTTAAGGGAAGTTTCACTGTGACAGTATAGACCTACCTACACACTATCTATGGATAATTGTGAGTGTTACGAAATACTCTGCCCCAACATGTTTTCATGCATAGTAATTTTAAGAATATTTGTACCTGTAGAGCATGCGTTCCTGACGATCGGCCTCCACGTAGATGCGGTAGTACATGAAGATCATAATGACGCCGGGCACCCAGAAGGACACACTAGAAGAGATGACGGCGTAGGGTTTGTTCACTGTGAACCCGCACACGTCCTGGTGCTTTTGACGGAACTCCAGGTGTTCCTCTGTGGTGTACCACCCCATGAAGATGGGCACGAAGGACACCAGCGCAGGAGAGCACCAAACGACGGCCAGCATGATGGCGAGTTTACCGTGGGTCATGATGAGAGGGTAGTCTAGCGGTTGCACGATGGCGTAGTAGCGGTCGACGCTAATGCAGCACAGATGCAAGATGGACGCCGTGGAGAAGTACACGTCTAAAGAGTTCCACACGTCACACATGAAGTACCCGAAGAGCCAAGTGCCTCCAGTCAGCTCGACGCTGGCGTTGAAGCACATAGCACAGAGAGCCACCAACATGTCGGCAAGGGCCAGGGACACCACAAAGTAATTGGTGATAACGCGGAGTTTCCGGTGACGCATGACGCTGACAATCACCAAAAGATTGCCGAAAAGCGCCGCCATGATGATGAACCCCATGATGGACGACTTCAGCGCGATAATGAGGAACTGCTCCCAGGAGTCTTCCTCCAGGTCTTCGCCTGGAGCTTCTATCCAGCTCTGGTTCGTGTGGTTCAAATACAGCGGTTCTGTAGTGGTCGATATCCTACCTCCAGTCTTGTTGAAACTCTGGCTGATCACAATCGTTTTCTTATCTATAGGACCACTGATTTCCATTGTTAAAATAGTTAGAGCGGCTATCTCATAAGTTAAGGACTGAAGTTAACTCTGTGGAGAATACAATCTCTGAAACCTTTCTCTGTCCTGCATTCTACAGCTCTTTACTGCCTCGATCCGAATTTTGAAAGATTTTCTAACCTGAATAACCGAAGCAAAAGTTTTGTAAGCTGTGGATTCATTCTTGTCAGAGTTGTGTTTGGTTAAGAGAGATTATGTTACAAAGCAAGGAAGTTTCTAGAATTTCCTTTTCTCTTTGCCTATTGTTGGAGAGTCTGTTATGCGGGCCTGCCTCCTTTCCAGGGGAAGTGAATGCTCTCGGAACATGTTTATGTATCAGACAAGTTTCTAAGTTATCTCTAGATACGGACACCGCAAAGAAGAAGAAGACGAAGTAATATCCACTCTCCGGATGTACTTGTTGGCGTTTGTCAACATTTCTAACATGGCACCAAGCACAATAAAACTAAATTCGAAGAAAAACAACTAATAAACTCCCATTAAAGTGTTCTAACTTTAACGCTTTAATCATTTCTAAATATAAATTAATATCTAATCCACTATATAATCATCACGCCATTGATATGATTTGAGATTAAAAGTACTTTTATGGGATTGGGGGAGGAAATATATCCTACCCGTTAAAACGACACTCATTTAGCTAAAATTAACACAGATTTTAAGTACAGTTATCTATCAAGTGAAGTTTCCACTTATTTTTCGTGCTACGTTTTGATTGATTATACATCCAGTTACCATGGTAATCTTGTATAGATATTGTCTTGAATATTTGAAAGACGATTTGCCTTCTTTCTCTCACTTGTAAATGTACCTGGAATTTTTTCTAATTTTTATGGTACGAGAGATCGCGAACACACGTATATCAATGCAGAAGAGCGTCCCTTCACATCCCACTCACGTGTTTGTTCGGTTAAAGTTCACAAAACTTGCGATAATGTCACCTTCGTCTGCAGATTTTGAACTTAAATTGGTAACAATAACACATTTAAACACATCTGTAGACACTGTCTATGTTGATTCAGTCTGGAAGTGTGATGTTCACTTTTTTCACACGGTAAATCACACGCGTACTACTAACACGGATATACAGTAATTTATTATTGATTGGATCTTTCCGTAGTTCAAAAGTTTACAGATAAAAACTTTTACGATATTGATTGTCGTATATTTTATGTCCCGAAATAAAATTTGACGTTGCTTTCGAGTTTATTGTAATGAATGTAATTGAAGCAGTGTTTAAAATATAATCGTTAATATATTGTCATTCAGAGGTGAAAACTTTCCCCGAAATTGATAGTTCGTGAAAAATAAAATTAAAAAAATCACTTGGTAGAATAAAAATTTATTTTCAAAATTTACACAATCCTAGTAAACAAATGTCATTGTTGTCAAATATAAAATATTTGGAAACTGTGTTGTCTTTTTATAACGCTGCTTAATCGGAATTCCTAACTTGAGTATTACATTAATTTTTGTTTGGTATTGTCCACAAAGCGCTATAATTTTTTCATTAAACACGGGGAAATAGTTTAGTCTCTGAAACAAGCGACAGACGACGGGCGTCTGAATGGTCGAAGCGCCGCGGTGTCTGTGAGGGGCTCAGGCTTCTAGTGTGTCAGTTGTTTCTGCAGGCGCTCGGCTATTTCCGCTGTAGTTTGCGGAGGTGTCCGAAGTTCCCCACCGCCTGTCTGAGTATGCCTTTATTTTTGTTTTAGGTGTGTGTATATATACAACGGTGGATAATTTTGTGGTTTAACATGGATTTTTCCCGTCCCTCCTCTCCTACACCATAGGGGTGGAGTTATATCACGAAATATTAATGGATGTACGAAGGGGTGGGGGAGGAAGAAATGGCGTGGGGGTGCGTACAATACCGATAGAAATGAAAGATTAACTTCGGTTGTGCAGTAGCATAGGTTTATGTAAATTCTATTGAATGTAGCAATATTTATTAACTTCACTAGCTCTGTCTGCTGTACTTATTAAAAAACTGAAACTGAAAACTGAAATTTCTTTGTTTTGTTAACTATGTCATACTTGTGGATTAACTTCATACGTTAAAAATCTACATGATTCTTAATTATATAATTGAAGGAGTTTGTTGCGTTGTACACCAAGCAGAATACGGTCGTGAGTTCGAATCCCGACACACGTTTGTCAATTTTCCTGTTGCGTCATTCGGGGTCCAGCTTTAAGATTACCGCTAATCACGGAAGTTTCACCATGCGCATTTAAACTAGCTTAAAAAGAAAGGTAACTGTGTTGCCTGTATCTAAACTATTTACAGGTAGATGATTGAAAGCCAGGCCTAAGGTACAGTTATCCACATACGACATAATAATGGGTCTTGCAGCGTAGCGCCGTGGTCTAAGGCATCACACCTGGACTCGCGTTACGAAATGAACGCTGGTTCGAGTCCCCGTGGGGAAGAAATTTTCTCATGAAATTTCGGTCAGTGTATGGGACCGGTGCTACCCACCATCGTGATGAATTTGGGGGAATCATCATGATAACGCTAAACTTCCGTACTAGATAGATGATCGTCCATCTCTGCTGAGGCATATGAGAGAGACAGAGACAGAGACAGAGACAGAGACAGAGGGCGGGATGGGGAGGGGGACCTGAAAATTCTCAGTGTAGATTTACACTACTGTTATATTTCAGTTTCATATTATAGTTTGTAGTACTTAGTTCTGGTTGAGTGGTAGAGAAGGCCTGAAGGTCTTAACTCTACTAGACGAATAAATAAATAAGTAAATAAGTAGCCTAAATAAGTAAATAAGTAAATAAATAAATACATAAATAATACATAAATAAATAAATTAATAATAAATTAATAATAATTAAATAATAAAATAATTAATGATTAATTAATAATTAATTAATAAGAAATTAGTTAGTTAATTAATTAATTATGGATACATTAATTAATGACTTATGGGTTAATTAATTAATAATAAATAAATTAATTAATTAATATTAAATTAATTAATTAGTGATCAATAAATTAATTAATAATATATAAATAAATTAATAATAAGTGAATAAATAATAAATGAATGTATGAATAAATAAATGAATAAATCAGTAGTGAATGAATAAATAAATAAATAATGGATGAATGAATAAATAAATAAACAAATAAATAAGTAAATAAGTAGATAATAATAAATAAATAAATAAATAAATAAATAAATAGGTAAAGAATAAATGAATGAATAAATAAATAAGTAAATAATAAATGAATGAATAAATAAATAAATAAGTAAATAATAAATGAATAAATAAATAAGTAATAAATTAATGAATGAATAAATAAGTAGATAATTAATAAATAAATACATAAGTAAATAAATAATAAATGAATAAATAATTATTTAGATAATAAATGAATGAATGAATAAATAAATAGGTATGTAAATGAATAAATAAATAAATGGGTGAGTAAATAAATAAATAAATGAGTGAGTAAATAAATAAATGAGTAAATAAACAAATTAATAAACGAATAAATAAGTAGATAAATAAATGAATAAATAAGTAAATGAATAAATAAGTAAATAAATGAATATATAAGTAAATGAATGAATAAATGAGTAAGTAAATGAATAAGTAAATAAATTAATAAGTGAGTAAATAAATGAATAAGTAATAAAGTATATAAATGAATATATAAGAAAATAAATAATAAATGTAATAAAATCAATAATTAGTAAATAAGTAAGTAATGAATAGATTAGTAAATAAGTAAATGAGTAGGTAAGTAAATAAATAAGTAAATAAACACCTAATAATATTCCTAAATTGCTAAGTAATTTTAATGTTTTTGAAAAGTAATAGTTATTTTCTTAAACATTACTAAAATGTGTGATGTATTTTGTTCAGCGGGAGATCGTTTACCTGATAACTAAAAAGTACTTAAGCTCCCCCATGTGAACAACATTATTCTGAAAAATTTACTGTAGGATGGGCCTATATCGTTTATTTTCAAATTGTAATATTGATTAATATTGATCAAATTAAAAAATATATGAAATGAATATTTTTTAAAAATAAACTATGAACTTTACATTAAAAATTTAGTGCATGTTTTTCACATGGGAGAATAATACATGCATGCAAAGTTTAATTAAAATATCGTAAGTTCTTGGCAAAATGTGTAACGCACGTCCATCACCATATCCGAAGCATTATCAATCTTTGACGCCCCACAGCTCCCAAACTATGTATTTCAGGATATAGATCCCCACTTCAAAATTGATCATTTTTGCTGTCCTGTAGAACATACTAAAAGTTGTCGGTGTTATTTTGAATAACTCTGTATTCATAAGACACTTGAGTTCCCTATGGAAATTATTAGTGAACGATATGTTAGTAGTTAGTAGTATGGCTAGGATTTTGATGACCTATAAATCATGAAAAAATGTCCTAAAACAATGCATTTATGACCTAAAAATCTAAAAAAAATGCCCTTAAAATTGCCCTAAAATTGATCTTACATAATTGGCTTAGTAGGAAAAGAGGTTTTGTACTACTTAATATTTAGGCTAGTAATTAAATTAAATTTTACATAATTTTTTCTAAGTAGTACACTTTAATTAATTATTTTACCTGATGTAGTTTCCATGTATGATCGTTCACTTCTGCTTCGGCATGTAGACGTGAGGTCACAGTCGGCTGGTCGGTCTTGGCCCTTCATGGGCTGTAGCGCAATGGATTTACTTTACTTTTAGTTTCCGTGTAGTCTACCACAAGGCCACTCTTATCCGGAATTAGCAGGTATAGAGGAGTCTATAAAGAAGGGGTGGTTGGACAATCCATTACATGGGGTGTACTACGTTAAAATGGCAATATTTGTGTAGAAAAACGATTAAAATATTATAAAAATAATGGGTATTAATAGACAAATAAAGAAAATATCAAAGGATATAAATATTATTTTACATTAATAATGGGGATTTATGGCCAAAATTAAATGAAAATGCCTAAAAAATGAAACAGGCAAAAAATGCGAAAAAATGCCCCAACAAATATGTCTCAAAACACTCACTTTATCACATAACATATAAATACTAAAGCAGCTGTGTTTCTGGCTTACTAGAAAAAATATGCAATTTCATCAAAATCCTAGCCCTATTAACTACTACAATATTTTTGTCTATGTGAATAATATGATTGGTAACAGCGTTCAATGGAACTATCTGTTATCCTTTATACACATATAATATAGAACTTATATAATGATCATTAGATTCGCAAATAGCGCAAAGACACATTTTTGAAGAGTGGAACTCTCTTTCCTTCCGAGTTTCTATAGATACGGCCTCTTTTATGAATAGAGAGCGTAGCAAACTATGTAAACCGCAGCCCTAGGGACGTGTTGTTGAACTACAGTGACATCCATATTGAAAACTGTATTTTACAGCCTTCTGTAATAAAGCGAGTAATAACGCCCACATGGTTGTCATGACAATGAAGTTGCATAGCTCATAACATCGATACATAGATTTTATTTGCTGTCAAGTAACACAAGGACTTTCATTGCATCTGTAAAGTCTCTGATGTTAGGTGTGATTTATCTGATTTTGTATTGTTTCTTATTGCTTAATATAATCATGATAGCGTTATTTGCTGTCAGTTCGCTTGTCGCAACCATTAACAAGTAATTATTATCATTATGCTTCATAACTTACCTATAGTTGTTTAATTTTTGCAATTTTAAAATTGCCGTAATAAATTTTGCATAGAAACAGTTTTGATTATGGAGTTGGTGCATAAATTCGTATCGTGTTCTATCGCGTACAAAATGATTTCCCAGAAAACACAAATTACATTATCTTGCATTGTTTATGACTGACTTCCAAAGTTCTGACAGTTTTTAAATTCCACGCCTGAAGAAATGCAGTGGTTTAGAGTTGAAGAAATTGTCAAGCAAATTTTGAAGATCAATTCCTTTATTATTTATTTATTTATTTATTTATTTATTTATTTATGTCTATAAAAGGTAAAGCCCCAATTACAGTAGACAGTACGGATATTTGTTTAAAAGATAGAATTGCAATAACATGAAAAAAGGGATTAAAACAGATACAAATGCAAGATACAAGTGTAGATACAATTTAAAAATGAAAAATGAGAAAAAAAACAGACAAGTAGATACTACCTAAATAAAAGACACAGATATAGATATAAATGAAAAATATATAAGTATAGATATCATAGCCAAAAATGTGAAATGTACCTATAATTTTCAAATTACAGAGTAACAACTAGATAGCAATATTATTTAAAATCAGCTATCTTCAGAATATTGATAAGAAAATGTTTATATTTCATGTAAGAAATGCTGAAATCTAGGTCCCATGTTTTACATATTTCATTGAAATTTGAACACACTTATAACATTGGTAAATTTTTTATGTGCAGAAGTGTTTGGTTTTTTCATAATATAACAATTGACTATTCCTTAAATGTGATGTTCAAGCGTTAATCTGGATTTGTGATAATATTTCGCTATTATCCAGTAGACCGTAGGATAGAATATTCCCCGAAGATTGTTGGATAGAAAGCGGAATGAATAAAAATCTGACGGAGTAACGTCAAAAGAATAGTGTTGATACGGCATAACTTCCCAACCTTACTCTTGGATAGCCACTTTTATAATGTTAGCAGTATGCGGACGGGCATGCTACATAATCATTTGATATCTTCCCAGTCGTTTTTCTTGAATTACGGCCTCAAGGCTATTGAGTTGTTGGAGAGGTTCATCTCAGCAGTGATGATTGCATTCTTCGGAAGCAGTTCATAGTAGATGCCGCCTTCTGTGACCCATAAAAACATAACATTAGATTAAGTGGATGGACAATGGGCGATAAGAATAAAAATGACTATATAGTATATAGGCCTACTGTACTTTTTTTTAGTAAATATTCTTGTTAGTAAGAATAAAAACATCTGAGAACCTACTAATTTTTTATTACGTACTCATAACTTGGAAGCATAGTAGAATATACTCAAGTGTCCATCTTGTACAGTATATATACTCATGTTTGTAAAAATATTAGCTAGTATTTTTTTAATAAGTTCGTTCTCATGTTATTCTGAGTATGGTTTGTAGCAGGCTCAGTTCTGAATATTTGTTGATTTGAGTTCAGTTTAAAGTTGTCTAAAAAAATGGCAGAATTTATGAACGATGTATTGCCTCATGGAAAAATATACAAAAAGACGTGAGCATGTGGGTTAAAAAAAAAAAAAACTTTAAAAGCCTCTAACGCTTCACAAAAGTGAATGTAAATTGGTTAAATACGTATTTGTTCTTTATAAAAAAAACATGACCTATAAAAACATGAATGGCTATCAAATTATAACGTTAGATTGTATTATTAATTATAATTAACACAGTTTATTTTGTAAAATATGAACTGCAAAATGCAATTACTTGCAACTTTAAAATTATATACATTTTCTTGTTTCCTGTTTTATGAACGTGACTTTTCTGATTCACTCTTTCATTTTATTTATTTATTTATTTATTTGTTTAATATTTATGTATTTATTTATTTAATTTATTTAATTATTTATTAGTTTATTTATTTTTAATTGTTTATTTATTTATTTAATTATTTATTTATTAATTAAAATATTTAACTAATTATTTATTTGTTTAGTTGTTTATTTGTTTATTTTCTTATTTATTTATTTATGTATTTATTTATTTAATTATTTATTTAGTTTATTTAATTATTTATTTGTTTATTTATTCTTAGTTGTTTATTTATTTATTTGATTATTTATTTATTAAAATATTTAATTAATTATTTATTTATTTAGTTGTTTATTTGTTTATTTTCTTATTTATTTACGTATTTATTTATTTAATTATTTATTTAATTTATTTAATTATTTATTAGTTTATTTATTTTTAGTTGTTTATTTACTTATTTATTTATGTATTTATTTATTTAAATATTTATTTAATTATTTATTTATTTATGTATTTATTTGTTTATTTGTTTATTTAAATATTTATTTATTTATTTATTTATTCGTTTATTTATTTATTTATTTATTTATCCATTATCAAAATTGCCAAAAATCAAAACACAAGCCACTGCAGCATGCCGATACAATATGAAAGTCTATAAAAAAAAAAATTGAGCATCACGGTGCGATGTGATAGATGACACGAGTATACTCGTATACAGTACTAACTTTTAAACGATCAAGAAGGCTCTGTTGAGATGAGTATATAGTCACGTTAGATAGAATGTTGTTGTTGTTACGAAAATAAGTATATAGTCTCAGGAAGTGCTCATACTCATAAATATAAACCTTTAGAAAGTTCTTAAGTTGTATTCGTTCTACCTATTATCTTTCTCAAGTGAAATTGCTTTTAAGTGTACAGTGGAACTCTTGAGTAGAAATCCTTAGTGGGGTAAAGTCGTTCTGAACTTGACTCTTTTAGTAAGGGTTCTATCATAATCTGCATATGCCACGGTATCTTGTGTCCGAGTGAAGCCGTGTCGAGGGCTATTATAAGCCCTTAAAAATCTCTCTCGATCGAGACTGAACCCTCCAACTTCATATCAAACGAACATTTTAGCAATTAAAACTTTTTGGAAGCTTCGATCCTGCATTTGGTATTGCTTACAATAATACCATACTCTCCGTTTTCACTGTCTACAGAGTAGAGCTCACTTGTTTTTTTTTTTTTTATTTCGTTGCCATGTATACCAAGTGAAGACGGTTGTACGCTGTATATGAACATGTGGCTTAGCATACACCTGATTTATCTCAAGCTAACCCTTTAATTTAGCGTAAACTGCCGTTTTAACTGCCTTACTCAACATTAAGCCATTCTGGAGCAGCATATGCGGGCACCGTAAATCTGCATTTACTTTGCTGCAGTACCTGATATTATTACACAGAAGCAATTAAAGGGGTTGTGAGTACATATTCCCGTTCTGCTCCAAAAACAATGAACACTTCAGTGTAATTATTTTCAAGGAATCATTTAACAAGCACTAGGAGATGCACACACGTGAATTTTACAATAAAGGACGAGAATGGTTCTAAGTGTGTTTCGCAGACTGGTTTTCAAATTCTCTTACTAGTAACGTGCTATAATTCTAACTGATTAGTGTCCAATTCTAGAGAAGAAGATGGGGATTTCAGTTCCCTCAAATTGTGATTTAGTATGAGTGTTTACCTTGTATTTTTATGGTTCTTTATGAAACATTGAAACATTGCCAGTCTGGTTGATAATCGCGTATCTGGTATAGCAAAAAATTATCCTTGCCGAATGTCAAAGGCAAGATATTTATTTCAAGTTCCAAATAGATACGCGAAGATCATAAAATTTGTCTGGGCAATATGAGTCTTCTTTAAAAATTGATTAACTACATGTACTCGTATAGCTATGAATATTTCGTGAAGGTTTGTATACATTTTTCAGCGTAAGTGTATAGGTTTGTAATAGTAGCTACATTAGGAAACTAGTTTACAATGTCATACTTTATTGCACGAGTCATTTGTTTATGAAACTCGCTTCGCTCGTTTCCTAATTTTGACGAATACAATAACTGTGTAAAATTATAAACGTGTTTCATACGCCTATTTTTTGTACGACACCACTACAGAACAATTAATAAAAAGTAACATCAAATATACAGGGCTATTCATAAGTCCGTGAAACATTTTAAAAATTCATAACTACTGAACTACAAACGAATAACAAATTACTTCACACTAGAATAAAGAGAAACTCTCCAAATTTTGTTACATAACTCACAGATGTTCAATGTGTCCACCTTTGCTAATACGGCATACATTCATGCGGTAATAATCTCGTTCCATAGACGCTCCAGCATGTCACCGTCAGCATGGAGATCAGCGGAGGCACATAGAAAATATCCTTCACAAATCCCCCAAAAAAATTCACACGGAGTTAAATCCGGTGATCGTGGTGGCCACGGGTCTTCTCGTTCTCTGCGTCTGATCCATCTCTGTGGCAAATTTTGATTAAGATACTCTCACACGTTGTTGTGATAGTGACAGGGAGATCTATCTTCCTGACAGATGTAATCACTACTCCATTCAGCTGAGGCAGCAGCCAATTTTGTAACATTTCCAAGTAAATCATCCCAGTGACGGTGGGCTCAACAATGAAAAATGGCCCATACACCTTCTCTTTCTAAATCACACAGAGGACATTCACCTTAGGTGAGTCTCGCGCATGCTCTATGACTGCGCGGGAAATTTCATTTCCCATATGCGCGCATTGTGCCGATTCACTTTTCCGGGAAGATGAAAAGTTGCTTCGTCGCGATGAGCAAGTCAGCGAAACGTCTACTTCAGATGTTTGACGAGGTCCTTGCATATTCCAACATACAAAACGATTGCTCACGTTTAGTAAACGTCATTTTGTCATTATTGATAACTACTGCCACCTAGCGATAAATCGTGGGAACTAAGTGCGGGCTGTTCTTACTAAAAAAAACTTGGAGAGTTTCTCTCTCTATCGGCATGTCAATTACCATGATATGTTGCGTACTTTATTTGTTATTAGACTTTAAATTGTTTCATGGACTTATAAATAACCCCTTATTATGATGGATAGTTTGATATTGTGATCCATAAGGCGTTTCTATGATAACAGTGGTATATTAAATATTATTCCACGAATAATCTTTTCATATTATTAATATGGTGGCTCAAATTATGCCGTCATAATAGAAATCATTACGTTTTAGTTGACATGGTAGGCCTAATATTTTGCGGCACTGGTGCAATAATGCGACATATTATGAACGATTTTGACTAAAGATAAAGACTGTTTATGCAATCCTAGCATTAAAACAAGATTGTTATTAATCGTGCACAATTGGCCTAATTCTGACACTGGCACCAGAAAAGGTTACCTAGCAACTAGTATTCCACGACGTCATCACCCCTTCACAACACAATTTTATAAACTTATCTGTAAGAAAAAGCGCAAAAAAAAAAACAAAAGAAAATAACATTGTCTTAGAAACGGTTACTTAGCAACCATGCAATACATTGACATATCCAGTACTCACGTTTCTTATAATGCTGATGTACAAAAAATACATATAAATACGAAGGAGAAACTGTCCTAAAATGACATACTCAGGTACAATGACGTACCTTAGGTTTCTCAATATTTGTACACGAGACAGCATTCTTCTGAACTGGGTTATGTTCGTATATATTGGTTACAGGGAACGTCCATAAATTGTGTTGATTTTTCGTGGAAAACCTTATTTGTATGCTTAATTCAGTGAGAATCTTTTTGCCGAACTTTGGAGTGACATTTCTTTGGTGGAATTTTACATAGATTTAAAGAAATCAAACACACACACACACACACACACACACACACACACACACATATATATATATATATACATATACATACAGGGACATCATTTTATTTTTACTTGCATTTTTATTGTACCTGCATTTCTGAATGTACTTCACTCTCACCCCTTCACTAATGTTCTTGCTCCCGTCAGACACACAAACTTACGGCCGCTGTTGCATTCGAAGTCTTCAAGCAGTGAAGTAAACACTGCAGTGTATAGTGTGTTTCAGAAATATGATTGCGTTTTCTATAGAAGAAAGAACCTATATTAATAATATCGTACTAAAAAATTATATTCAAGAAACGATAAATTCAATTTCAGAGAATATGCTTCAAAATGTTTTTAATAATATGCGTACTGAATTGAAGCCTGCATTGTAATGAACGGCAGCCATTTTCAGCAACTTGTTTAAAAATTCAGATTAGCTTTTTTTGAATTGAGGTGGCTAGAAGCAAAGGAGTGCTAGTGACATTTGTAATAACATGAGTTAAGTGCATCCAGTGTAAGCAAAAGTATCTAAAATTTTAGTGGCAAAGGGATATTTTAATCGCATCACACATTAAAATTTAAATAAAAAATTTCACCGATTTTACGAAAGCTTAAATATTTAAACCCCATTTTCTCAAAAGTAACTTAAGTGCACTTACAGCCCTTTACTTACGACCCCCTCAATTTAAATGCATCTCTGTATTGTATGTTAACACCAATAATTAATATGCTAAATAAAGTAGACATTACATAACGAACATAGCCGCCTGAAAAGTTGAGTTTTTGAAAAAAAATGTTACTACTCTACTGTATTTTGATAAATTCCGTAAGAGTGATGATCAAACTGAAAATCGTAATATCGTATTTCCCTGTAACATAAATGGATACACTACTTTTCTCTCCTCCTATAGCTAGTAAAATGATTTGTTTACATATTGCACTAGTAACATCAAACTCCTGTAATGGAAGGGGGCAACAGTGTTTGCGAGTATAGGCAGGTTAATGTTAAAAATGTTGTTAAAAATGAAGTGATGTCCCTGTATATATATATAAGGCATGTAAGTACTTTCGTTCTGTTTATTTTCAACGTATTTTGTAGCCTTCAAATCTATCTGCGCGTTGGTTGTACCTCCATATGTTGAAAACTAGCAGTCTAGGTAAAATGGCATACAATCTATTAGGATAAAATGATACACTATTTCATTTTACCAGAATTGAAAGTTTATGTGGTTTTATCCATCCCAGATGAATTTGAAATGTTGATGAATCGGCCCTGTTTGTAGCTGTTCAAAGACCAAAGAAAATCCTTGCAGCTCGAGGAAAGAAGCAAGTAGGGACTATAAAATGCACCAAGCGAGGTCAACAAGTGTTGTCATATGAGCTCTCCTGAAAATTTTGTTCCGCGTGCTTTGATATTTGCCATGAAAAAGTCAAAACAATAACTTTTTTGAAGAAGCTTCATATGGAACATTAGGACTAGCTAATGAATTGGGAAGGATGAAGTGGAATGAATTATGACGTAGTAAAAGTGTAATAGTCAGTTTAAAATGTATTATATTTATTTTGTGAAACAGTTGAACGTACTTACCAACGAAATGATCGAAATGTACGGCATTAATCAGGTACTTAGAAAGAGTAGCCTATCGAGATTTCTTCCAGTCTACTGTTAGATATTTGAAACAGATGAAATGAGGGGGAAATTGAGTGTGTTGTTGAAGTGAAGAAGGGGAATAGAAAGGAATGATAGTACCCCGAGCAAACCCTGTATGACTTCTACTGGGTGTTCATTTCAAAGTGTGTCATGACGTCACTGTTGTTGGGTCACCGATTTGAAGCGAGTTTAAGTTTATATGTTAGAGAAGTTGCCTATTATTTAAGGCGTTCTTCAATCTGAACTTGAGAACGTGTACGGTGTAATTTGAACGTCGTAGCAACAGATGGCGGTCTGTACGGTCTGTGTGCTACCATAACCTCTTTCGAACTGTGTTTTGCGCCGGCAAGTCGTACGCAGGGTATTTGTTAACATCGGTTGCGTACGGTAACATTCCAAAACACAAATCAAATGCTCCGTGTCCATGTTGACCGTCGAAGTTAATGTCAACAAATACGTAAGTAATCGTCTTAACCCTCTCCCCATATCCCGACAGTACGTATTTCCAAACAGTTCACATTCCTGCAACTACCGGCGTTACCGTACGTATCGGCACGTACTCTTCAGAATGAACGCCGTACTTGCTAGCCAACTTCTCTGCCTCTTAGATTATACACCTGAGCTGCGGAAGTGTAGGAAGATTGAATTCTCTAGGCTCATCAGCTAGCCACATGACGGCATACAGCGAGCCAAGACACATTTTGAACTGAACATCCAGTACTTTTTCTATCACAAATCCCAACACGATCAGACCCGGGGCTCGAGCCCAGGTCGCCTGGACATGACTAGTATAAATTGTGACATAAACGCTTCTAGGATAGGGGAGGGAAGGGCGTCTCTTAAAGTAACTACTTGATTTCTTGCGGTAGAAGAAAATAAAGCGATAAAATAAGGTGTGTGGCTTTACATAATCCTTAACTAACCAGTCAACCCTTTTCTAATATTGTAGTTGTTTAACAGTTGTATTAGTTTGAAATATATTGTAGCTCGATATACTTTTAATTATCTGTTAGTGCAAAGAATGTGTAGAGTAATTTGAATTTGTATTATCTTTTGTGGTTTATGGAAAGATTTGTTACTTTTAGATGACATCGGTGTGGCTTACGTAAGTAATCATATCTTTATATGCAGAAGGTCTTTGGGTTTTTTCAGAGTATATTTCGTCATTTCAAAACAACCTTCAGGTCTTGGTGTTACGATCCTCATTATAAAACCTATAATTAGTTAGGAAACTTCGTAGATATTACGTTTCAAAACATGACGGTATTTGAAAAACAAAAATTATATTTCGCAACACAATTATTACGGAAACAAATAAGATTTCATATCATTAGTTTACTTCCCTCACAGAAGCTCGGATGCAGTTGTCTTTTGTTTGTGTTGTCATGGAAATTAAGAGCATAGAGGTTTTAGTTGAAACATCTGCACTCCTTTGCATGGTTTTCGAATAGCTTCGTTTTTTTTAAGAGTTTTAAAAGTTGATTATATTGAGTGAATTAATTAGCATGCTGTAATATACAAAGTTAGTGGTTTGCGTAAGTAGTAGGAGAGTTGAGAAAAAATTTCTACTGCACTAGAGATAAAAGAGACGTAGAGCGTACTGGATACCCGGTTGTCTGTTTTAATGAAGCGAAATTAAGTTACTTTAGAACAGGATCTCCGGAAGTTATTTATACTATAATTCAATATGTTCTTATTGTAGGGAGTACTGAGAAAAAGTATTGCGACCCTTCAAAACATTCTTTTCTGAAATAAACTCGCACTTTTATTGTGTCTGAACCAAAACCTCGTTGGCTTGTAAATGGACAAAATATATTAGGGGAGAGTTGGGTAGTATCGGACATCGGGTAATATCGGACAGTGCGTTTCTTTCATCTACCACAGATGGTAGTACCTGAATGACGTGGTTATGTAACTGTATGCTACATCACAGAAACGTAACTATGTCATTCAGGTACTATCATCTGGTTATAGATGAAAGAAACTCACTGTTCGATATTACCCGATGTCCGATACTACCCAACTCTCCCCTAATTATTTATTTTAAACAGCGACCGATAAAACTACTATTTTAGGTACCTTTATATCATGTCTAATCCATGAAATTATTTACAAAGCGATATTTTTCTTTTTAACGATGTTTTCAGTTATTTTAGTGCGAATATTGTACAGTCGAAATCAAAAACTAAAACCCTTTACTTCAACAGTCTGTAAGAAGTAAAATAGTAGCACAAGGTATAGTATTACATCAAGTAAATAGATTTAAATGTGCTATGACCTAAAAGTTAGGGGTTTGAGAGGGTTATATATATATTTTTTTTTTTAATTAGAACCTAATATACGTAGAATTATGTAATATTGGTCCTAGTTGAAAATAGAACTCTCAAAGTTTTTCGTCTGCAAGTTTGAGGTACTGAAGGAAACAAAAGATGGTAACAATGGAAAAAATGGAATAATTTAACAGGTAGATGCTGAATTGGAGTAAGTGGCCTATTTCTGTTTGTAGGATATTCAAATCAGCTTTAATTTCTTACAACATTTTAAGGCCTACTTGTTTTGAAAATCTGTATTGTACCACAAATTGAATATTATGCGTAGTATATAAATCACCATTCCCAGTGACCTTGCCACTTTGAGATCCCACATTTTCTGCATTAATATTCAATATAATATTATAATAGGGTCATTCCATACAAAATTTTGAGAATGTGCCAGCGATGTCATGAATTTTTTTGGGGGATTTTAATGTAATAATGTTATTATAAAAATAAATTAAACTGCCAACTATGACCGCCATATCATTAATATTTTAGTCATACGGATGACTGAAAAATGGGTGGCAGTTACTTACTAACCATAATTTAAAATATTCTAGACACTCTATATGAACTGTCATCGAATCTAAAGAGACGCCATTGTAAACCTGAACAATCATGTTTTTATACCTTAAGGACGAATCTAATAATATTAAGGGATGCTTATAAAAACATATCATTGAGAAAAAGAAATAGCTTTATATTTGAATGCAACACTTTAAATTTTTGCGAATTTCATTCGTACTGAAGAAAATCTTATTCTTATTCCATCTCCCAAGTTTTATGACCTAATCTTAAAACCCCTATTAATAATTAAATTAATAAAATTATTAATTTTTGTTCCGACGGTTGAAAATCGCTTGCTATGTGTGGCGGTCGCAGCGTTCGCGAGACTTCATAACGATGAGTAATCAAAAACGTCCGTGTCCCTGTCCCTGATCTTGATCGTACAGCATTCTGTACGACGGGAGAGCCTACCTGCTGAGCTCTTTTGTTCCGATGAGTTATTTTTATTAAAACCTGACATGATATTTAAGTCTTCATTCTGAAATTTTCACAGTAGAATCAATATACCCTAAAGAATTAAACACATGTTTTTTTCATCTGTAAAAATGAATTGCGTTTTGTATTCTATATTTTTTTTAATTATTTTACGGCTGGTAACTATTTAAAAATTATATATTTTTTTTCATTTTCAGGGCATTTATAAACTAGACTCTCCTTTTTGGAATTGAATTGAAATCACATTTATATCTTTTTTACATAGTAAGAAAATTTCAATGAATGAAGCCATGGTTTTTGCTAAACCAATATTTTAAATGCTGATTGCTGCCAAATTATGAAGAATATAAATATAGTATTGCGTGAAATTAATATTTAGAATATACACAAAATAACCTACTACAATATTTTTAACTTTTGAGGCATCATGGCTCAAAGCATGGAATCACCTAATAGCTCAGCATCAAAATAAGCAGCTAATATGATATTCAGTTGACTTTTAAAGATTATCTTCTCTATATTAACATTCTGAAGTGTCTTTTAAATGTTGTATTATCATTATATACTAAACATTCCTTAAAGAGAGACATAACATATTATTTTCACGGCTTCTGTGTGAACACCTGTGGTGTCATCTGCCATATTTAACTATTTGCCACATGAGTTAATTGTCTAGAATCCTGAATTTGAAGTTAATAATCTGTTAAACCAAACTAGTATTCAAAACATGAAAAAACTATATTTAACAGACTGTTTAGAGTTTAAAAGTCGTTCAATGTTCTATCAGTACTTGGAGAAACCGCCCGTTACACTACAAGAGGTTTATGGAAAACAAGTTTAAATGATTTCGAAGACTTTCGATTAAAATATAAGGAATTATATTGCGTCTATTTAGTGTATTTTCAGCTTAAATCTCAACACTTATTACATTTCTGACGCAAAGCGGATTTGGAACGCTGGGGGGCGTTGTGCAGCGATTCGCCGTTTCCAGAGCAACTGAAAAGGATTGACAGTCGTAAAGTCACCTGATTCTCGACAGCTGCCTTCGGTTATTTTGCTACACAAACAGCCCTGGCGGCAAATACTGCAAGTACGCTTCCGGAACTCACGTGAACAGTTGAAGAGAGAATTGAAGAAGCGTTAAGACAGAGATGTGTGGATTCAGGATTACAATTCCAGGAAAATAATCCGATTCAGTATGTTAGTTGCATTTGGATATTTCTAGGAAAGAATATCAGTTCCCAGTTCAATTTATGGGATATTTCCTTTGAAAATATTGACTGACAGCTGTTTTTAAGAAAGTGTGATAATTTCAGAATAAATACCTCTCATTTTATGTTGATATCAACCGATTCTGAAGCATAATAAATTACAGACGACCAAATTTTAATGTGGAAGAAAGGAATTCGCTTTCATTTTATAGTCTTTGAGGGAAGACTCCACTGAAAATCATGAAAATTTTTCCAAATTTTTTTACCAATTTCACTTATTCAGAATTTATATTTTCATACCCCAAATCGATTCAGCTCAATTCTGATTACAAATACTCGTATGTTTGCACTTTTTAAATTAAGGCTGGAAGGGGGCGTGGAATTTAAAGAGCTGTCAAAATTGTTTTTCATCGAAGAATTCTTTTTTAAAACTTCTGGTTACAACTCTAGTAACTTTTTGTTGGCTCCCTGAAGTTACTAGATGAACGTAGCGGAAGAGAATATTAATTTACATAAATATTCATTTTATTTTCAAATCTATTTTTCTGTGTTCATTTTTGTTGATTCAACACCAACGTTCTTATGCCAAATATTAATCAATCTAGATGAAATTTTTACTGCAAGTATTTATGAGGTAGCTGCATGTTTCTGTGCATTTATTTTGTGAGAAATGCTGCTAGTTTATTTTATTAATATTTTTTTAATGAAATATAGGAAAAATAAAATTTTTTAACATTACAAAAAATTTTTGAAAGTGAATAAGAGAATATTGTACGAAATGGAAATATAAAAATTGGAGATTTATCCTTCGAAGAGGTGGAAAAATTCAAATATCTTGGAGCAACAGTAACAAATATAAATGACACTCGGGAGGAAATTAAACGCAGAATAAATATGGGAAATGCGTGTTATTATTCGGTTGAGAAGCTCTTATCATCCAGTCTGCTGTCCAAAAATCTGAAAGTTAGAATTTATAAAACAGTTATATTACCGGTTGTTCTGTATGGTTGTGAAACTTGGACTCTCACTCTGAGAGAGGAACATAGGTTAAGGGTGTTTGAGAATAAGGTGCTTAGGAAAATATTTGGGGCTAAGCGGGATGAAGTTACAGGAGAATGGAGAAAGTTACACAACACAGAACTGCACGCATTGTATTCTTCACCTGACATAATTAGGAACATAAAATCGAGACGTTTGAGATGGGCAGGGCATGTAGCACGTATGGGCGAATCCAGAAATGCATATAGAGTGTTAGTTGGGAGACCGGAGGTAAAAAGACCTTTAGGGAGGCCGAGACGTAGATGGGAGGATAATATTAAAATGGATTTGAGGGAGGTGGGGTATGATGATAGAGAATGGATTAATCTTGCACAGGATAGGGACCACTGGCGGGCTTATGTAAGGGCGGCAATGAACCTTCGGGTTCCTTAAAAGCCATTTGTAAGTAAGTAAGTAAGAATAAGTGAATAAAATGTATGCATAGAAATGTTTCTCTATGTCTTGTAAATGTAATTAAAAATGATTCTTAAAAATTGAGATCTTCTACTTAAATCTGAGGTTTGAAAATATATCTAAAAATAACAAAATTTGGATTTTGTTGGTCTTTTACATAGTAGATGTGGTCTCAAAATTTAGTTGAACACAAATTATTAGGAAAAAGTTGTCATTTTTAGTGGAGTGTCCCCTTAAGAAAAAAGTTTATAAGTTATGAGGGAAACGCGCAGTGAACTTTGAATTTTGAAAGAAATATATATAAACATTTTTTTAAATCGTAAAAATATTTTTTTTTTCCTATAGCATAAGGATAGTGTTTTACACATACTAATTTTCATTATTGTACAAGATGGAGGAAAAAAAAAGTTGAATATTTAAAAAAATTTTACTGCTATAAGCTATACCTAACCCCTTAACAGAATATAAAGTGGACACGACCCCTCAGCGAGATGCAAATTCTTGGATTTACGCTTTATACTGGAATCGAGGAACAGAACAGTTTGTGCGATCGTGCAAGGTTGGAATTCTGATGGAGTGAACCCACACTCATTTTTTACCAAGTTCATTGCCTCATTAACACTTCCTTGTGCGGAAATTCGCGTGACCTGGGCGCTCTGTGGTAACTGACCTCATCGTTATGAGGAAGTTGTGAAACTCGGTCTCTGACCACATCAAACACAGAGACAAGGGATTGAAGAATGGGCTTGCCTTCTTTCGAATGAATATGGTATAAAAAAGGTTGAGACTTGATGGTGTCTATTTCAGCTATGAGTTCTATCTCCATATCGCTCCTCATATATAGTTATACAGGGACATCATTTTATTTTTACATCAATTTTTATTGTACCTGAGATTTTGAATGTACTTCACTTCCACCCCTTCTACTAATGAAGTTCCAACTTCCTCCAAACAGAACCAAGGCCGCATGTAAACATTACTGAGTTAGTGAGTATAGTACGTTCCAGAAATATGTTCGCGTTTTCCAGTGACGAAAGACCTTTCAATATTGAATCATATTTTCGCACAGGTACTGTCCATTTGCCTACGTCGCATTCTGATTTCCCCCACCTGCTTCTGCTCGCCCCTCTGTAAAAGCTGGACTCTCTTAGCTCTTTTCTGAAAACATTAATTTCTGTTAGGAATTGGACGTCTACGTAATATTATACAACTGTTTAAAATAACTTAAATAAAAGGGCCTCGTTAAGTAATTAACTGTCACGTGATTTCCCCCCTTTCTACGATCCTGCGGCATAACCACATGGACGGACAGTAGATAGCATGTCTGAGTAATTTTATCTGTGCAGGTAGGGCAGAAGTGAAGATTGAATTTACAGTACGTAAGGTACTCTTTTATAGAGTAGGTACAGAATTATTTCACATGAGTTACTAGTACGAAGGACGAAACTGGTAATTGGAAATAGATGTAATAGTCTATAGTGCGATAATATGCACAAAAGAACTGAAGCCTGTATCGAAATTAACGGCCACCATTTCCAAAAATATGTTTAAATATCCATATTATGATTATTTTTCAATTTAACTTCATTCTCTATATTGTACGCTAATGTGCTGTAGACAGTATAATATACACTGCATAATGAATACGTTCGCATGGATAACTCATTTCGTGAGTAAAAACACTTATTCTTAATACAGTACTGTATTTTGATTAAACAAAAACCTAATGAAAATTATCGAACTCAAAATCGCAATATTTCCTAGTTTACGTAAATGAATGAACTACTTTTCTACCCTCCTATACCTAGTAGAGTGATTTGTTTGTGTTTTTACTCCAGTATCATCGAACTAAAGTCGTGGAAGGGGGTAGCAAACGGTGTTTCCGGTTCTCTAAAGGTATAGCCAGGTTAATATTAAAAATGTTAGTAAAAATAAAATGATGTCCCTGTACTTTTTTCAAAGGCATAATGGTCCGTTAAGCACAATATCAAATTAGTAGAGGAATGTAATTCAGTCAATACTTAACAAAGAGAAATACATAAAATTCTATATTATACCAAAAGTAACATTACATATATTTTGATGACAAACGTTTTCGCCAATCATCCTCAGGTCAAGAAGCAAAACATGTTAACAAAGTGAACACTGGTCTTAACTAGTTAAAAACAACATTAAAATCATGATATAACTTAAAACAAGTAATAAAATTGGGTGATGTAGCCACCAAGTGTTCTCACGGACTTCAGTCAACTCTTCCAACTTTTTGGCTTTATCCTGTCACCAATACTCGGCAACACGACCGCCCTATTTGTAGCATCTATAATCTGATACCGAAACTGTAACCGCAATACTAGAAGAGATCTTGCCGTCCCCCTCTTCATACATGTCTTTACAACACATAATTTTCCATACAACTTGGTTGCTACATCACCCAATTTTATTACTTGTTTTAAGTTATATCATGATTTTAATGTTGTTTTTAACTAGTTAAGACCAGTGTTCACTTTGTTAACATGTTTTGCTCGACCTGAGGATGCCAATATGATTGGCGAAAACGTTTGTCATCAAAATATATGTAATGTTACTTTTGGTATAATATAGAATTTTATGTATTTCTCTTTGTTAAGTATTGACTGAATTACATTCCTCTACTAATTAGTTATACTTTGCTTTAAAGTACAGTCTTACAAACAATTGATGGGGCGACTCTTGGTGAAGAAAATTTGTTATCTCACTACTTATGTACCATAAGTTCTTTTTCCTGGCACTTAGGGACTACATACAACGAAACAGAACGAATGTCATTACGGCACTCAACTAGTGGTTCGCATGTTAACCTGGTCGCTCGTCAACTGATCATGCGCAGTACCTCCTATCTGGGACTTCGAAAATATCTTTGCGCAGTCAGTTATTTCTGAGGCTGTACGTAACATATCCTCATATTTTTACGTACTTTGTCGGTTAATTTCATAATTTAGCATACAATTGCAGTTCAGGTAAGAGTGTATTTAGACAGAAATAAAGCGAATTCTGGTCGATTTCCAATAGATAAGTGCATGTTCATATTTCTTTCATGCAAACTGACATGAAGTTTAAATCACTTTTTGGAAGTTTGCCTTCAATGAGTCGCCCAGGTCTGCTTGATATATTATGTGTGAAAGGAGACATTGGTCGCTTAATTGTTTATCATGATTTGAAATTCGTACTTGCTACATGATGTTTATGGCGATTTACGTGGTCTATTTTAGACGCTGTATTTATACGTTAAATTGTAACAAAACTAACATAATTCAATTTAAATCCTGTACAAAGTCAACGTCGCAAATTTCTAGCGCAATAATTAATAATTGATCCCTATTAGAAAGAACAACAACAACCAAATTTCTTGGTTTAAAAATCGATAATGTGTTAAATTGGAAAAATCATATTAAAGAAATTACGCCCAAACTAAATTCAGCTTGTTTTGCTATTAGATATATGCGAAAGATAGTAAATACCAATACCTTGAAAACAATATACTTTGCATACTTTCACTCGGTAATGAGTTTTGGAATAATATTCTGGGGAAATTCCATAGATTGTAACAATATATTTCTATTACAAAAAGAGTAATTAGAATAATAGTAGGTGCCAAATCTAGGGAATCTTGTAGGACTATTTAAAAAAAACTACAAATAATGCCCGTGGCTTGTCAGTATATATTTTCATTAATAATCTTCCTCTTATGTAATCGTGAAAACTTTGTAACTAATTCAACAGTTCATAGCATAAATACACGTCAAAAAATGACTTTCATACTCCATCGGCAAGTCTATCGTGCTATCAAAAAGGAGTGCGTTATATGGCAGAAAAAATTTTTAATAGCCTCCCTGTCGATATAAAAAATGAAACTCAAAACATAAAATTATTTAGGGCCAAATGAAAGAAGTACCTAATTTCTCACGCCTTCTATTCTGTAGGTGAATTCATGACATTCAATAACACTTCATGAAATTGATACTAAAACTATGTATTGTACTAGTAGACTATATTGTAAATCTCGTCTGTATATACTTCATCTAGACTGTGACTATAAATTAAGATTTTATAATAGTATTAAGTTTTTCGACTTGTTCCATATTCTAGCTGTAAGCATGTACGAATGCCATGGAATGTTAATAAATACAATACCTTACGAATAGAATAAATCTACCCATTTCCCTTTTTGTTCCTTCGATGCAACGTAGATCTAAAGTTTATGTTGTATACTAGGTGGTTTGCGGTGTAATTGCGTCTAGTAATTTTGTCGCAGATTGTAATAGAATAAATTAAATTAGCATGTAAAAATCGTTATTTGGAAATTTCATTGCATACCGTTTGAGGGGAAAATGTAATACTCGTAAAATCGTTGCCATGGCAATTAAAGCCATAATACCAGACTGCATTCATGTTTCATAGTCCTGCACCTAATTAAAGCGTGAATCTATCCGCTTTATATTTCTATTAGTATTTACTTATACTTAATATAACGCATTGGCACTATTTAAACGTATGTTGCATTGAAATGCAGTTGTTTATCTCATAAAAGCATAGAACGGATAATTATCTGGACCGTAACATTCACCACCGTCATAATCTAAATGTAACAGATAAATTTAATAAATTTTACACTCTGTGAGCATCGAACCACCGAACGTTTAAATATAAAACCCTTAAAGAATAATAATAATAATAATTTTATTTATTTATTTAGTTATTTATTTATTTAGATATTTATTTATTTATTTAGTTATTTATCTATTTACTTATTTAGTTATTTATTTAGTTATTTACTTAGTTATTTTGTTATTTATTTAGTAATTTAGTTATTTACTTATTTAGTTATTTATTTAGTTATTTATATATTTAGTTATTTATATATTTAGTTATTTGTTTATTTAGTTATTTATTTATTTATTTAGTTATTTATTTATTTAGTTATTTATTTATTTAGTTAATTATTTATTTAGTTATTTGTTTATTTAGTTATTTATTTATTTAGTTATTTATTTATTTATTTATTTAGTTATTTGTTTATTTATTTATTTATTTATTTATTTAGTTATTTATTTAGTTATTTATATATTTAGTTATTTATTTATTTAGTTATTTATTTATTTAGTTATTTGTTTATTTAGTTATTTATTTATTTATTTAGTTATTTATTTATTTAGTTATTTATTTATTTAGTTATTTATTTATTTATTTAGTTATTTATTTATTTAATTATTCATTTATTTAGTTATTTATTCATTTAGTTATTTATTTATTTATTTAGTTATTTATTTATTTAGTTATTTGTTTATTTAGTTATTTGTTTATTTATTTATTTATTTAGTTATTTATATATTTAGTTATTTATTTATTTAGTTATTTCTTTATTTAGTTATTTATTTATTTATTTAGTTATTTATTTATTTAGTTATTTATTTATTTAGTTATTTATTTATTTAGTTATTTGTTTATTTAGTTATTTATTTATTTAGTTATTTATTTATTTAGTTATTTGTTTATTTAGTTATTTGTTTATTTAGTTATTTATTTATTTAGTTATTTATTTATTTAGTTATTTATATATTTAGTTATTTATTTATTTAGTTATTTGTTTATTTAGTTATTTATTTATTTAGTTATTTATTTATTTAGTTATTTATTTATTTAGTTATTTATTTATTTATTTAGTTATTTATTTATTTAATTATTCATTTATTTAGTTATTTATTCATTTAGTTATTTATTTATTTATTTATTTAGTTATTTATTTATTTAGTTATTTATTTATTTATTCATTTATTTATTTATTTATTTATTTATTTATTCATTTATTGATTTATTCATCTATTGATTTATTCATTCATTGATTTATTCATTCATTGATTTATTCATTCATTCATTTATTCATTCATTGATTTATTCATTCATTTATTCATTCATTCATTCATTTATTTATTCATTCATTTATTTTTTTATTTATTTGCTGGACAACAGCCTAGGTCAATAAAAGTCCAGCACAGTGATACAAATAATGCAATAAAATGAACAACTATGGTACACATTACATAGTAGAGATAACAACAAAATAAAGAACATAGATTACAATGATTAGTTTACAAGAATTAATACTATTATATTTTATGGAAAGGAGTTGATTCATACAAAAGTATTACCAATATGTGTAGAAAGATAATGCAATTAATATTAGCAAAGACATTGCCTTGTTCTAATACTTCTATACACTGTATGGATCGAAATCGCCTACATGTAAGTTAGCATGTTTAATACATCTGGAGACCGGCGAGGAAGATTTAGAATTTCTAATATAGAAGAGTTTGTGATGTCTCATGTCCTTCATAGGAATACGAAGGCTGACACTGTTTAAGAAAGATTGACAATTAATGTCACCTTTAAGGACCTTACATAAGAATAAGTAATCGAGATCATGACGTCTGGCATACAGGCTTCGACATTTAAAGTGCTCGCATTTTTTATCATAGTTATACTCAGAGTTATTAGGCAGGAATCGGTAGGAACATAATGAAATAAATTTCCTTTGAATATTTTCCAGTTTTGCCGAATCAGAACTAGTAATATAGTTCCAAACTACAGATGCATATTCGAGTGTCGATCTCACTTATGTATAGTTATAGTATTAAAAGAGAGTCAGGTGTTGAAAAAGAATACGTAATTGACCGAATTATTCCTAACATTCTTATTGCATGGTTATAAATATAATCAATGTGGTTGTGAAAATATAATTCATTGTCAATTAATACACCGAGGTCTCTAATACAATCTTTTCTGTTAATTAATACATTTTTTAGATGATAGTTATATTTTAGTGTAGAGGTTTTCCTTGAAAATGATATTACGTAAGTTTTGGATTCATTAATCATCATCCCGTTATCAACTGATCAATTGGTAATTGAATTAATGTCATCCTGAAGAAATTGACAGTCAGCAACACTATTGATTTTTCGAAAAATTTAAGATCATCAGCGAATAATAGATAGTCAGAACTTATTCTTTTGCAAATGTCGTCAATGAAGATTAAAAATAATAATAATAATAATAATAATAATAATAATAATAATGATAATCAGCACCACTACCACAACCACAACCACCATTTACAAATCTGTGGTAGAGTGTTTTCTTTCGGCAAGTAATTGAATAATATCAAATACTTAAAATTTCTTCGTAATCTTCATTTATCTCGTACCCTGGATTTCAAAGAGATTACCTGTACTCATTCATTTGCTAGTTCTGTGATGAACTTTGGTTTATTTGATACACCAACAAGATATGTACCGAGACGTTTTAAATGTGCAATAAATATGAGGAGTCGAGACGCTCTTAGCTCTTAAGGGTAGAGGATGGTATTTTTTTTTTTTGGTGAAAAAATAGTAAATTTTCAAAAAAAAAAAATCGTTCTTTAAAAGACTCTGTGATATGTGTGGAATACATAACATTTTGTGGGCATTTGTGCCCTTATCGGATGTTGAGTCGCCATTTTTAAACTTCCTGGGCTATGGATTTTTTAATCACACGCCACTTTTATCGGTTTCCAGTAACTTCATTTATTTTGCTGCATTGCCAGACAAAAATGGATATAATTTCTGAACTATTAAAGATACATGCATGAAATTTAGAAAACATATTCTTCAGACTATTAGGAAACGTGTCTCTGTAACAGAATTTTGTTAATTGATTTCATTTTAAAAATACGTTCGTTTGTTTGCAAGAAAGGAAATCAGAAAATTGTTATTAAATTTTAATTGTTTATTTTACAAACGTAGGGACTAATATAAAAATTCTGTTACAGACAGTTTGTAGAACATGCTTTTGCAAATATATTGCAAAAAAAGTTTGAATCTATTTTTAAAAACGTTTTAGATATATCGGTTTTAGTACAATCCTGCATTGGGTATATATTTTTTTTCAAATTTGGGCCCCAAATAATTTTTCTTTGAAAATATTTATATTTGGTTGAGTTCCTACAGGTATGAGCTCTCTACATACAAAAAATTAATATTTTACACCAAATAGGAAAAAAGTTAAAAAAAATACCATCCTCTCCCCTGCGGTTGGGCTTCGCTGACGTAGATACCTAATGTGGGAAAACGGGAAAACCCCGAGAAAAATCCCTACCAGCGACCTTATGCACGACAAGTTTCACTATGGATTTTTCCGGGGCCTGACCGGGATTCAAACTCGGTCCTCCTTCGTGGCAGAAGGAAGGTCTGACCACTGAATCACCGCAAAAGGGGACAAGCACATTTATTCATTTGTTTAATTAGGCTAACTAGTATTTTCTAACTGTATCTACTTATTGCATTATTTGCCTGTTTGTTTGATGATAACTTCAACAGCAATATTAATTCTGTGCCATTGAAAATATAGCGTTGGTGGTGATGGTGAACTTGGATAATAGAAGGGAATTAGAAGCTAAAAACAAGTGGTGCAGGCTATCAAAACCACAACTATTGATGCGGACCTCTCCGTAAACAATCAGAGCAAGAGCTGTATGCTGCTCATGTAACAGCTGATAGCGTTGGTATGGGAACAATAACAATTGAAGTTACAAAATCGACACTTTGACGTGAATGTGCACTTCAAAAAAAAAAAAAATCAGCCATGTCACAATGATCACTGTTTGGAAATTCCTTCGAACAATTTGTTATCTGAAAAACCAAACCGTTACATACTGAACAAACATAGTTGAAAGGATGAGTTTCAGGTCACAGTGGAATATATACGTTCTGTTCTATAAGTTTCTTTGTGCCACCGCAACTGTAACACAAGTTATCTCTTCAGAGACTGCCGGAAGCCTTTCTTGTAATTGGTGATTTACTCCAAACATCAAATTCTTTATAGCTGCTGAGTTTATCTGGAATTCATTGAACAGTGGCGACACTATCACAGGAAATGGGAATCAGGTTAATCATGGCAGAAAGATCTACAAGGAAAAAATCACAAAGAAGACTACGTCTGAGATAATATTAAAAGTGTGGAAGTTGTTGTTGCTGTTTTTTGAGAAGTTGTTGCTGTTGTTAGAGAAGTTGTTGTTGCTATTGTTATAGAAGTTATTGTTGCTATTATTACAGAAGTTTTTGCTGCTGTTAGAGAAGATGTTGTTGCTGTTATAGAAGTTATTGTTGCTATTATTATAGAAGTTTTTGCTGTTGTTAGAGAACTTGTTGTTGCTAATGTTATAGAAGTTATTGTTGGTATTATTATAGAAGTTTTTGCTGTTAGAGAAGTTGTTGTTGCTGTTGTTATAGAAGTTATTATTGCTATTATTATTGAAGTTTTTGCTGTTGTTAGAGAAGTTGTTGTTGCTGTTGTTATAGAAGTTATTGTTGCTATTATTATGGAAGTGTTTGCTGCTGTTAGAGAATTTGTTGTTGCTAACGTTATAGAAGTTATTGTTGCTATTATTATAGAAGATTTGCTGCTGTTAGAGAAGTTGTTGTTGCTAACGTTATAGAAGTTATTGTTGCTATTATTATATAAGTTTTTGCTGCTGTTAGAGAAGTTGTTGTTGCTAACGTTATAGAAGTTATTGTTTCTATTATTATAGAAGTTTTTGCTGTTGTTAGAGAAGTTGTTGCTATTGTTATAGAAGTTAATGTTGCTATTATTACAGACGTTTTTGCTGTTGTTAGAGAAATTGTTGTCGCTGTTGTTATAGAAGTTATTGCTGCTGTTGTTATAGAAGCTATTGTTGCTATTATTATAGAAGTTTTTGCTGTTGTTAGAGAACTTGTTGTTGCTAATGTTATAGAAGTTATTGTTGCTATTATTACAGAAGTTTTTGCTGCTGTTAGAGAAGATGTTGTTGCTGTTGTTATCGAAGTTATTGTTGCTATTATTATAGAAGTTTTTGCTGTTAGAGAAGTTGTTGTTGCTGTTGTTATAGAAGTTATTGTTGCTAATATTATAGAACTTTTGCTGTTGTTAGAGAAGTTGTTGTTGCTGTTGTTATAGAAGTTATTATTGCTATTATTATTGAAGTTTTTGCTGTTGTTAGAGAAGTTGTTGTTGCTGTTGTTATAGAAGTTATTGTTGCTATTATTATGGAAGTGTTTGCTGCTGTTAGAGAAGTCGTTGTTGCTAACGTTATAGAAGTTATTGTTGCTATTATTATAGAAGTTTTTGCTGTTGTTAGAGAAGTTGTTGCTATTGTTATAGAAGTTAATGTTGCTATTATTACAGACGTTTTTGCTGTTGTTAGAGAAATTGTCGCTGTTGTTATAGAAGTTATTGTTGCTGTTGTTATAGAAGCTATTGTTGCTATTATTATAGAAGTTTTTGCTGTTGTGAGAGAAGTTGTTGTTGCTATTGTTATAGAAGTTGTGCTATTGTTAGAGAAGTTGAATAATTTCCCTCTTGGTTGCTTGACGGTTGTCAGCCCACTTTGAGGTCTGTGGATATAGAGGGAAAAATTGGATTGGTGTCTGGTACAGTTCCCGGGCAGCTAGGTTGGTAGAGCGTTGGCACGTTTACCAAAGGTCCCGGGTTCGATACCCGACCCCAGAATAATTTTTCCCTAGAAATTATTCAAAAACCACAATTTAAGTCACACAGAGTTAGTGTGCACTCAATGTTGGTTGCTTGACGGTTATAACCCACTTCGACGTCTGTGGATATAGAGGGAAAAATTGGATCGGTGTCTGGTAGAGTTCCCGGGTAGAGCGTTAGTACGTTTAACCAAAGGTCCCGGGTTCGATACCCGGCTCCGGAATAATTTTTCCCTAGAAATTATTCAAATCAACTTTACAGGGAGTTATACCTGAAAGCATAATACACGTCACTATTCGTTAACAGAAAACCATAATTTAAGTCACACAGAGTTAGTGTGCACTCAATGTTGGTTGCTTGACGGTTGTCACCAACTTTGAGGTCTGTGGTTATAGAGGGAAAAATTGGATCGGTGTCTGGTAGAGTTCCCGGGTAGAGCGTTAGTACGTTTAACCAAAGGTCCCGGGTTCGATACCCGGCTGCGGAATAATTTTTCCCTAGAAATTATTCAAATCAACTTTACAGGGAGTTATACCTGAAAGCTTGATTTGCATAATACACGTCACTGTTCGTTAACAGAAAACCACAATTTAAGTCACACAGAGTTAGTGTGCACTCAATGTTGGTTGCTTGACGGTTGTCACCCACTTTGAGGTCTGTGGTTATAGAGGGAAAAATTGGATCGGTGTCTGGTAGAGTTCCCGGGTAGAGCGTTAGTACGTTTAACCAAAGGTCCCGGGTTCGATACCCGGCTCCGGAATAATTTTTCCCTAGAAATTATTCAAATCCACTTTACAGGGAGTTATACCTGAAAGCTTGATTTGCATAATACACGTCACTCTTCGTTAACAGAAAACCATAATTTAAGTCACACAGAGTTAGTGTGCACTCAGTGTTGGTTGCTTGACCGTTGTCAGCCCACTTTGTGGTCTGTGGATGTAAAGGGAAAAATTGGATCGGTGTCTGGTAGAGTTCCCGGGTAGAGCGTTAGTACATTTAACCAAAGGTCTCGGGTTCGATACCCGGCTCCGGAATAATTTTTCCCTAGAAATTATTCAAATCAACTTTACAGGGAGTTTATACCTGAAAGCTTGATTTGCGTTATAGAAGATGCTGTTGCGATTGAGGTCTGTGGATGTAGAGGGAAAAATTGGATCGGTGTCTGGTAGAGTTCCCGGGTAGCTCAGTTGGTAGAGAGTTGGTACGTTTACCAAAGGTCCCGGGTTCGATACCCGGCCCCGGAATAATTTTTCCCTAGAAATTATTCAAATCAACTTTACAAGGAGTTATACTTGAAAGCTTTATTTGCATAATACACGTCACTGTTCGTTAACAGAAAACCACAATTTAAGTCACACAGAGTTGGTGTGCACTCAATGTTGGTTGCTTGACGGTTGTCAGCCCACTTTGAGTTCTGTGGATATAGAGGGAAAAATTGGATCGGTGTCTGGTAGAGTTAGTACGTTTAATCAAAGGTTCCGGGTTCGATACCCGGCTCCGGAATAATTTTTTCCTGGAAAATATTCAAATCAACTTTACAGGGAGTTATACCTGAAAGCATAATACACGTCACTATTCGTTAACAGAAAACCATAATTTAAGTCACACAGAGTTAGTGTGTACTCAATGTTGGTTGCTTGACCGTTGTCAGCCCACTTTGAGGTCTGTGGATGTAGAGGGAAAAATTGGATCGGTGTCTGGTAGAGTTGCCGGGTAGAGCGTTAGTACGTTTAACCAAAGGTCTCGGGTTCGATATCCGGCTCCGGAATAATTTTTCCCTAGAAATTATTCGAATCAACTTTACAGGGAGTTTATACCTGAAAGCTTGATTTTCTTTATAGAAGTTGCTGTTGCGATTGTAATGGGAGTTGTTGCTGTTGTTACTATTATGATTATTGCTATTAATGTGGCATTCGCTGTTATTTGGTCTATAATATTTGTTTTTGTTTATGGTTGTGCTTGTGGCTTGTGGCGCTGTTTAGCGATAATGGTAGTAATTAAAATTTCATAATCTTCAGGCATCTCTGGAAATTAATTTGGTTATATCCCGTCCTTTTTAAACATTCATGAAATGATGTAAAGAACTGATGCATATTTTTTCCACAGAGGAATTACATATTGCATGAATGTAATGCAAATGTCATCTAGCGCGTAACAAATATATACAGCACAAAAGGGAAAACTGGGGGACAATTTTGTTACAATGAATGGAATAAACAAAATCTATTTCAGAAGATTTACAAACACTATTTGGAATCGATTACTTGATAATGCTTTGGAGATGAAATGCATACATAGCAGTTTATTCAGTTTTAAAGCCCGCATTTATGACTGGAGCTGGTATCAACGCGTTTTTCTCTTGTTTTAGTTTTTGTTTGTGTCTACTCGGCTACACAACACCACACAGCGTGACAACTGTAATTCTCCCGTTACTGGTGGCAACATGAATTCATGCCGCTCTGTAAACTTGTTGCTACGTCGTAAGGTGCTTTATAGGGTACTAATTAAGGTGATTCAGTGGCGGCACTTGTTGCAACGGTAAGATCTTGTTACCTGTGAGCGTAGCAATTGATGTTCGTCCCGTGACATATTGTGGTGTCCCGTGTCCACCTGTCAATCCCAGGCGTCCGATGTTCGATTCCATCTCCGCCCACAAACTACGTCGGCGAGAAACCTCCCACCCCTTCCTTTCGCAGACACGCAGGGCTGAATCTGAAACATTTGAGATTGATTTGAACTAGAGAATCAAATCATCAATCATGAATGATAATTCTGTGAGTAAGGTTTGACAGTGTCATTAATTTATTGAGACTATTAAACTTTTACTACGTCATACTACTTTTGACTAATAAAACTGTACGAAAGGACGTATTACAACCAATCATTGCTGTTTATCGCTACAATTTTATCACTTTCCTAGTATTTGTTTTTATCACTTGCCTAGCATTTGTTTCTTTGTTTGCCATAATTTCAAACTGCAATTTCTTTACGGTGCTATAAAACATGCTTTCCGATCCTCATTTGTTTCCCACATAGATAGTAAACTGAACATGGCGGCTCCTTTCAAACATTTTGGTGAAGCTAATAAGTTAATCAATGCTTATATTATTGTATTAGAGTAGTTTATTTCTTCTGATCGTTATATACTTTCTTCTGTTTTATCACCCTCCCTACGATTTGTTTTTTTGTTTGCCAACATTTCAAACTGTAAATTCTTTACGGTACTGTAATAGTAATATGCGTTACAAGAGCGGTATGTTGAAGTTTTCATGTTCGAGGAAAAGTTTGAAAAAGCGAAACGTAGTTGAGCTTTTTTAAATTTCCGAGAATTGAAATAAAACATACCGCTCGTGTATCGTACATTATTTTGTGCGAAGATCGTTTATTACATACCTGAAAGAGGAATTTCTAATTAGTTGCAATGAAATCTCCATCTTGGTTTCTGTTCAATGACGGCAAATTTGCAAAACAAAAATATCTATCTTCACCATTGTTGCTTTAAAATGTTTTCTGTGTTTACTATACTCCAGCAGGCCGTGATATACGTCTGTCTTTTTTTTTCCCCAGTCTATGATGAGTCTGGAATCTTGTTGATTTTTTCACGGCTTCCTTAATGTTACTTGCATCACGAATGCAGTAACTTTAGTGGAGTTGTAGAGTTTACTTAATTTTTGCAAATATTTAAAAACAATAATTAACAGTGCAATTTAGGTGAAATTACAGTGGTTAGTTTCCAATTTACAATTATTACTATATTGAACGTCACTAAAAATATGTTAAAAGCCTAAAGCAGTAAAATCAATATGTCACTTAAACGGTAAGAAGAGGGAAATTGTTATGTGTGTTAGGTTGGGAATACTGAATGTGGAATTTTAGACTTTCCGCGGAATGGTTTTGTGCGGAAACCAAGCAAATACGCACGATCTCGCACAAAACATATTTTGCGATCGTCATTTGTTTACCGCATAGACGGTCAACTGAAAATGACGTCTCCGTTCATAGTGAAATCGAATTTTAGCAAGTCAATATTTTATTGTATTAGAGTCCTACTTTATTTCTTCTAATCTTTATATACTTTCTTCTAATACTGCAATAGTCAATTAAATCTCACTTGAGTTTTGATTTTCTCTAGATAATAAATCAAAACCTCTAGTGAAATTACTGCAGATAAAACAATAACTGCTTTGCTATGCGAAAGTATAAATGATTAGCATTACAAGGCCAGATATTCCGAAAATGCAACTCTTTTCTTCATATCACGTAAGGTTTTTAAGAGAGACTATGATTTCACTTTTCGATAAGCGCTTCCCCAGGAAACATCAGGCGCGGGTTGGGGGTACAAACCAAAACAAAAACTAATGTATTTTATGAGTTTCTTTTGTGAAGATAAAGTTTTTTTTAACAATTTATTGATCGATCAACGCATTTAGCGCAATACAGATCATTTCTAAAAAATATAAATACAATTTATGACACTGAATTGAGTTCAGCCTAGATTCGGCTCCTCAATGAATAAAAATAATTGTTAATAAATAATTATTTACATACGTTGGCGTGATGATAAATTTTGATTATAATATGAGGCCCATTGGAAGTCGGCTCTTGATTCAGGTGGGAAATGTGGACTTCCTTCCGAGAGAATAATGGATGGCGCCTGGAACATTTTCTAGGTTGTTATAGAACTTCTTAGCTTGTGAATGAATAAACTCTTTGATTGTGTCAATACCAGTTTCTCTGTGTAGTTGGCTGTTACGGACAAACCAAGGAGAATTGAGTGAAATTCGTAGGACTTTATTTTGAAATGACTGGATGTGTTTAATTTCACTTATTGCAGCTCCTCCCCAGACAGGACAGGCATAAAGCAGTAGAGGTCGTAATAGAGATGTGTAAAGTAGCATGCAATTTTGTAGCTTTAGAAATGATTTCTTGTTGGGGAGCGGATATAATTTAGCGAGTCTTGAGTAGGCCAATTTAAGTTTGTTGTTGATGTGATGTTTCCATGACAGACGGCGATCTAAGTGCACTCCAAGATATTTTACAGCTTCATCCTTTGGTTTCCACGGTATCACGTTGGTTGAAAGATTTATGCATGGAGGATCAGCAGGACGACACAAAGTAAATATCATTGCTTCGCATTTATTGTAGTTCAATGCGATGCGCCAATTTTCAATCAAAGGGCATGTGATGTTTAAGGCTTCCTGAAGGTGATTTGAGGCTATGTTAATGTTGCGATGGGTTGCATAAATAGCTGTATCGTCTGCATACATAGCAATTTGTGCAGTTGGTGTTGCAGGAATGTCCGAAGTATATACATTGAATAATATCGGACCTAAGATAGAGCCTTGTGGAACGCCAGCTCTAATGGGTCTACCAGAGGAGTGAGTACAACCCACTCTTACTGAGAATGTGCGATTTGACAAGAAACTAGTCATTATGTTGCATAGGTAGTCTGGAACGCCGGACTTGTGTAATTTGTACCAAAGACCTTTATGCCAAACTCGATCAAAAACATAAAGTTTAAGAAGTTATGAGTAATATTCCACACTTTTTTAACACTCTATATAGGACTACATAAATTTGTACGATATAATCAAATGAAATACCTCTGATCAAATTTTGGAATAGTAGACAAAAAATACATACAATGTTGTAAGTTTCTTTTCAAACCTCACTCCTGAAAGAAAAGTCAGAATGACAGTGGTTTTGAATGATCCATTGCTGCTTATTCTTTTTCAGAGTAAGATGACTTTGTCAGATCGACAAAAGCAATAAAGAAATAATCTTCAATTACCACAAAAGGTTCGAATCCGCCACTTAGCTTACTGAGCTACTGCTCGACGTTAAGGACGTGGAAGGCAACAGAAAGTTCCGTCTTAAAACAGGAAGCTGTCCCTCAGGAACATCAAGGGTTCTTCCCTTGTGCCTTTGAACTGGGAACAAGTATATAATTGAATTTCATCACTTCCGGCGCATCCCAGAGTTCGAACTTCTTGAGACATTCAGAAGACCTCTCAGAATTCATCTCTTTTGTGTACAGTCACGCGAAATTAAGTCCGAAACGTTGCACACAAAGTTAGGTTTTCCATGTCGAATAACTTTATGTGTATCAAATGAAAATTGATTATTTATTCTTATTTTCAAGATATTACTAACACCGTAAAAGTGTTATTCCTGGTAAATACAAATTCGATGTAAGATGATGGTTGCGGTGAGAGAGTATTGTATTCAATTGAGTTCAATTCAATTTATTTGGCCATTAGACACACAGTTTTAGGCTTCGTCAGAATAAATTGAAAAACATGTAAATACATTTTAAAAACGCTAATAAAAGAAACAGTAAAATTTAAATAATACTCGTACAATGAAAACATGAAATAATTTGAAACTTTTAAATTAAAGAAAACTAACTAAATTGCAATTAAACATTTTATTAAAATACAATTTCATACAAATTTGTGTTTTGAAACTCAGCAACAGAATAAAAAGGATTATTTAATAACCAATTGTAAAATCTAGTTTTGAAGCTATTGATTGGTAATTTATAATATTGACTTGGGAGCTTATTATGTAATTTCATCCCCATAATTAAAAAGTTTGTGTTGCTCTTGTGTAATCTACAGTATGGGATATTAATTTGTTCACTATTTCTAATTTCATGATCATGTATATTGGCCACTAATGAGTAACTGTCGATATTTTGTCTAGTGTAAAGTACTAGATCATATATATACAAATTTATGATTGTTAAAATCCGTGATTGTCTGAAAAGTGGCCGACAGTGTTCCAGATAGTTTGCTTTACATAAAATTCTAATCGCTTTCTTTTGTAAAATCAAGACGCTTCCAATTTTGGTTCCATTTCCCCAGGAAATTAGGGCATATCGAATTATCGACTGAAAGAAAGAAAAGTAGGCACATCTTAAATAATTTTGAGAAACGCAAGTCGTTAATTTCTTTAATAAATATAAAACTCTTGATAGCTTTGTGCATATGTATTCGATGTGCTTATCCGATGTTAAACTGGAGTCTATAAAAAGTCCTAGAAATTTTGTATAGTTGAGACTGTTGTCCTTATTTAATAGATAATTTAGGCTGAAAGTTATGTTGATAGTTTTTTCTCGATTAAGCAAGAAACCATTAGATTCAAACCATAAAGCCGTCTGTGATAGAGTTCGTTGTTGAGAGCATGTAATTGATTTAGAGCAGAGGAAGAACATAGGAAAGTAGTGTCATCTGTATACGTAATTGTTATTGCTTTAATTAATCCTGGAAGGTCATTTATTGCTATTAAAAATAATAGAGGACCAATTATTGAGCCTTGTGGAACCCCAAAATGTATTGGTATTGTATTGTATTCATTTACATTCCATGATGTTCGTACATCGCTTCACAGCTAGAATATGGAACATGTTAAAAAAACTGAATAGTATTACAAAGTCTTAATTCATAGTCATACACACAATGGTTTTACAATATATTAGTATAACATATTTAATATAAGACAGAAATATTCATGCAGCATTGTTGATTGCCATAAATTCACCTACAGAATAGAAGGCTTGAGAAATTAGGTATCGTCATTTCCAATAACTATGGTCCTGAAACACAATTATGGTCCACGATACAGCTATTCAAAAATATTGTAGAAGTAACGTAGACCGTTCGTAGATAGCTGCAGTGACTTGATTTCAAACTACAGTATAGAAAAAAATAGATAAACGAGGAACTACGTTATGGAGTACAAAATTTTAATGGATCATAGTTGTGTTCCAGGACCATGGTTATGGGATATGACGGTACTTCTTTAGTTTAGCCCTAAGTATATTATGTTTTGAGTTTTATTTTTTTATCCGTAGGAAGGCTATTAAAATTTTACTGCCATATAACGCACTCCTCTTTGATACCACGATAGACTTGCCGATGGAGTATGAAAGTCATTTTTTTGCGAGTACTGTATTTATGCTATGAACTGTTGAATTAGTTACAAAGTTTTCACGATTACATACGAGGAAGTTTGTTAATGAAAGAATATACAGATAAGCATGGGTATTATTTCTAGTTTTTGAAAATTCTCCTAAACGATTCCCTAGATCTGGCACCTACTATTATGCTAATTACTCTTTTTTGTAGTATAAATGTAATGTTACTACCTATAGAATTTCCCCAGAATATTATTGCAAAATTCATTATCGAGTATAAGTATGCAAAGTATATTGATTTTCAAGTTATTTATACTTACTGTCTCTTGCATAGATCTAATAGCAAAACATTATGAATTTAGTATCGGGGTAATTTCTTTAATATATATATTTTTTTCAATTTAATATATTATGGATTTGCAAGGACAGAAATTTGGTCGTTGTTTCTTGTAGAGACCTGTTGTTAATTATTGCGCTTGAAATGTGCGAGTTTGAATTTGGGCAGGATTTAAATTGTATTATGTTAGGTTTGTTACAATTTAATACTAATTTATTGCCTGAGAATCAATCACATATTTTGAATTCAATTGTTTTTGTTGAAGATTGGAATGTGTTTGACTTATTAGCCGTAAATAACCACATTTGTTTAATCTTTTATTATGGGGCAAAATCATTAATTTTATGAGCGAGTGAACAGAATTTGTATTACGAACTATGGTTTGGTTCTGTGAATAATATTGATGATAAAATAGGCAAGGTTTAGAATATTTGTCCTGTTCGGAATAAACGGAATAATTTTAATGAACTGCATTTTAATTTTATAGAAGGTGAATCTGTATTAATAATAAATCTGTAGCCGAAATTTTTCTGGTAATTTTCGATTTTCCAAAAATAATTGGTCCTAACATATACAGGGACATCACTTTATTTTTACTAACACTTTAACATTAACCTGGCTATACTCTGAAACACTGTTACCCCCCTTCCATTACAGGAGTTTGGAGTTGCTAGTGCAATATGTAAACAAATCATTTTACTAGCTATAGGAGGAGAGAAAAGTAGTGTATCCATTTATGTTATAGGGAAATATAGTATTACAATTTTCAGTTTGATCATTACTTTACAGTATTTTATCAAAGGACAATAGAATAGTAACATTTTTTTTTTACAAACTCAAGTCTTCAGGCGGTTATATACGGCGTACATTATGTCATGTCTACTTTATTCAGCATATTACTAACCTAATTTATTCCTGAGAATTTTGTGAGCACTTCCGTAAGAAACCCCAATTTCTACAGCTAACTTCTTGACCGACTTATTACGACCTCGCTGCATCCTTTCTCTAGCATCTTCTGTCACCTTTGTTGGCCATATTACCCTTTTCTTCCTTTCTGTACATTCTGTTGCTCTAAATTTATCTGCCACATTAATTACATTTCTACGAAAATATTCCGTAATGATATAATCAGGAAATTGTGAAAAAAAAGAAAAACTGTTGTTCACTTTCGGTTATATTGTAATTCCAGTTTCCACCATCGTCCTTCATACCTACAAACAGTAAAACAAAACTCTTGTTTAAATAATGCTATTAAGTACCGTACCATATTATAGGGTACCGTACTTTCGGTAACTCTAACCTTCACTTGTGCTCAGTCCACACAGATAAATTCAGTTATGCTACACACCACACCTGTGTGAAAATAAACTTCAATTATATAAGCTCTTTCTTCTACAGAAAACGCAACATATTTCTGAAACACACTGTTTACTTCACTGCTAGCAACAGCGGCCGTAAGTTTGTGTGACTGGCGTTAGCAAGGACATTAGTGAAAGGGGTGAGAGTCAAGTACATTCAGAAACGCAGGTACAATAAAAATGCAAGTAAAAATAAAATGATATCCCTGTATAATTAATCACCCTGAACCCGAAAATCGCTTTTTTGAAATTTTTGTTTGTATGTCTGTCTGTCTGTCTGTCTGTATGTTTGTTACCTTTTCACGCGATAATGGCTGAACGGATTTCGATGAAAAAGGAATGTAAATTAAGTTCGTTGTAACTTTGATTTTAGGCTATGTGGCATTCAAAATTATTTAAAAGGGGGGGTCATAAGGGAGCCTGAATTAAATAAATCGAAATATCTCGCTTATTATTGGTTTTTGTGAAAAATATTACATGACAAAAGTTTCTTTAAAAATGAACTTCCGAAAAGTTTTATTCCTTGAAAAATGTTGATAGGACTGATATTTAATGAGATAAATGAGTTTTAAAATTAAAATAACTGCCATCTAAGGCCGTGTAATGAATTAAAAAACAAATGACTTCGTCTATAAGGGGCCTTGGACAGCAACAATCGAAAGCTATGAAAGATAGCCTGTATTTGTATGAAGTAATATCGGAAGCTAAATTAACCGATTTGTATAATTAATTATTAATTCACAATTGGAAACTGTAGTTTCTCTAGATGGACATAATGCTATAATGTTATTACAGTAACTTCTGAGTGAATCGAGGACAGGTAAGATTAAAATAGCTTCTTATGCACAGAAAACTTGATAGGCTATTCTGTACATTCGTTTCCTGTATTTCCTAAAATAATTTTTATGACCAAATGAGTGGTCTCTGGATCAAAATGATCGTATTTTAATTATGCAAATACAATTTGAATTAAGTAACATAATAAACGATTTATCCTTCTATCAAACACGAATGTTCCCTGGATAAACGTCCTATTTTAATTATGTAATTACTTTATATTTATTTCTAACCGGTGCAGAAGAGCGCACGGGTACGGCTAGTTACTAAATATAATTAAATATAATTCTTCTTTAAATAATCTGAAGTATTTTCTGTGCAAAGAAAACTCCATGAACATTGGTTAGTTTTAAAGTATTTGACAAATTGAATATTAAGTAAACTTAGAAGTAATTTTGTTAATAGAAAATAAAATCACAATATAAAGTGCCAGCATCAACGTTTGTTTGAGTAGGTCTATTATTTCATAATAAAAATTGCAGATTTACAGTTCGGAATATTTCAGGATTTTTCTTGATGCTGCACAAAATGTTTCGTTATTTTATATTCCTTCCGTTCCAAAATATGGTGTAGTAACAAACAAAACAAGTTTAATTATTGCGCATGCGCGCACGAAATGTTTCGCGGTGTGGTATTCTGTTCAGTAGTGAAGGGACTATCAAGCAGTGCAGTTGTGAATGTTTGTAATCCTCTGTAGTGCATCAAACTATAATATTTAAATAGTTCATTATGAACAGAAATCAAATGGGTACCTGCTGTGGTGTTCCTGTTGCAGAAATCGTAACACCAACCCAGTCAATTTTGGATAGAATATCTAAGGCACAACAGTCGTATAAAAACGGGTTATAATTTATTGCAGTTTTTATGCTAATTTGCCTCTCTCAAAACAATGTTTTGTTTTTTTCTTTTATTAATTTGGCATCACACAGAACGAAATGTACCTAACGTTTATGTTTTTCTTATGTTAATTTATCTGTAGTAATGTCACGAGAGGTCTGAGAGTTATCTGGCAAATCTCAGACCTCGAGTGACATTTATTAGGACTATTTCTTGAATAAAATTAAAATGTAAATAATATAGCCGTAAAATTCGATCACAAAATGTTAATAATAAATCAACGAATACTTAACCTATTTAGACATTGTGAAGTTGAAATACTCGTAGATGAATATCGATTACTGCAATAAATAAATTCGATGTTGTTATTCAGTAATGCCAAAGCGAAATACAGTTTTAACAATGTTAATTACATGTACTGCACTTTTCTCTTATTATTATAACATAAATACATTTTCATTATCTGCTGAAATCATAATTTAATTTAACAGTAACAGTGGGGACAGCTATATACCAATGCTTATGTATTCACAACGAGACATGTTGCTACACAGTGAAGCCATCTCTGTATAGATAGGCCTAATTAAAACACGAATTTTATTACGCCATACGGAAGGCAGTTTGAGCAAAGACATTATTACTATGCAAGGTCTTTGGGTTTGATATGCGATGATGTTACATAAATTTGAACATTGACTTTCTATTAGGGCCTAATTGTTTCATTTCATTCACAAAATACACATTTTATAGGTTACAATTATAGGTTAAGTTATCTGTGGGAGCAGGACCAATGTCAGCTGTGTCTTATTTTGACCGTCCCAATCAGTGTTACACGAAAGCATTTTTTATAGCTCGACAAACGCATTCTCGCTGTAGTGTGTAACGGAACTAAAGCTGCATCTACACACTTCAATATTCCAATCGCTTATGCGTGCAATCTGGGAAGAAAATTGAAAGAATCAAGTTTAAAAGGTACGTTCAATTAAGAGCATGAAGATTTTGTGTCTACATGGTGCGCCGTTTTGAACGTCGTCTTCACTGCGTAAATATGTTAATTAATATTAAATATCAATTTTGCATTCATTGCTTTAAAGTTGAAAGAAAAGTTTAAACGTGTAGTTGCATCTTAATATATTCATGATCATCAATTTACGTGGAAACAGTTGGCGACAACGACTAAACAAAAGAACGACTATGCGATAAATTGATAGTGATAAATCTAGCTGCAAAAATTATCACAAAGTGTGACTGTGATTGGTTGGAATTCAAAATTTCATTACACTTCATTGGTCGAAAATGGAATGATGGCATATAAACGAAATAGTCAATCAAATAAATATCTAGAAGATTATTTTACTGAGAACTTAAAAAATATATACCATAGTTTGGAACAGAATTAATGGCACTTTTCTGTACAATATTTTGGAGCAGAAGGAGTACTGTAAATTTTTATCGTTGTTATATTACACAGAGTACAAAAAACAAAGAGTAAGTTACTTTTGTGCGAGATCGTGCGTATTTGCTTGGTTTCCGCACGAAACCAATCCGCGGAAAGTCTAAAATTCCACATTCAGTATTCCCAACCTAATTCACATAATTATTTCCCTCTTCTTACCGCTTAAGTGACATATTGATTTTACTGCTTTAGGCTTTTAACATATTATTTTTAGAGACGTTCAATATAGTAATAATTATAAATTGGAAACTTACCACTGCAATTTCACCTAAATTGCACTGTTAATTATTGTTTTTAAATATTTGCAAAAATTAAGTAAACTCTACAACTCCACTAAAGTTACTGCATTCGTGATGCAAGTAACATTAAGGAAGCCGTGAAAACATCAACAAGATTCCAGACTCATCATAGACTGGGGGAAAAAATACAGACATATATCACGGCCTGCTGGAGTATAGTAAACACAGAAAATATTTTAAAGCAACAATGTTGAAGATAGATAATTTTGTTTTGCAAATTTGCCGTCATTGAACAGAAATCAAGATGGAGATTTAATTGCAACTAATTAGAAATTCGTCTTTCAGGTATGTAATAAACGATCTTCGCACAAAATAATGTACGATACACGAGCGGTATGTTTTCTTTCATTTCTCGGAAATTAAAAAAGGTCAACTACGTTTCGCTTTTTCAAACTTTTCCTGGAATATGAAAACTACAACATACCGCTTTTGTAACGCATATTACTATTTGGATAGGTTTTTCGAGTGTGGTAGAACGTGTTAATTGTTACCCAAAGTGTGGTGTTCAGTGCGCTTTAAAGTAGGTATTTTACTCCTCGCTTTAATTCAGCCGACTCGTAAGTATGCAATGCACGGAGGCAATCAGCTGATCGTAGAGTAGAGCACTCGAGTCTGGAGACAATAATGAAGGTCCAGATTATGACTGAAGCTGATGCCGCCGCTTGCATATTAAATAGGCGCTGTGTGACTATTTTGTCTGTGCAGTGCAGGAGTAAAGGGTAACAGACGCTAGTATTCCTTTCGTCCGTAATCAAACTTGGTTCACTCTCAGAAGCCGTTTCAAAGTGACGTAGTACTTATGGAGATAACAAATAACTTACATGACTATTTAGAATAGGGAAATTCATATTAATTCTCTTACTGAGAATTGCCGTGGAATATATTCTTGAGGGAAGAAAATAATAATAATAATGATTTATTTTAGCTGGCAGAGTTAAGGCCGTGAGGCCTTCTCTTCCACTCAACCAGCAAAAAGTGTATATACATATGCATTAACTTACAAAGAATCCAACAATTTGATTTAGATGAGAGTTACATGTATACAAAAGTTATTTACAAATTAAACAACAAAATACTGTGAACTATTAATTAAACACTGAAATAAACTGTGTAGCAGAATTAAACTAAAATACATAGAATGTTAATATATTTCAAATAATATTAGATAATAGAAAGAGATTATTACGAGACAATTAAAATACAGCACAATCAGGATGATGTCTAAAGAAAAAAGTAACAATGTAGTCAGTGATAGTTTAAATCAGTATGATTGGAGTGAAATGCTAATAAGGTTATCTTTTAAGCTGTTCTTAAAGGTGTTTATTGTCTTGCAGCCCCTAATACTTTGTGACAAGGAATTCCATTGACGCGAGGTGGATATTGTAAAAGATGATGAATAACAAGATGTTCTATGAAGAGGTATACTTAGCGTGCCACAGATAAGTGATCTGGTATTTACGTCGTGGTTAGAGTATAGATAAGAGAAACGAGACGAAAGGTAATTTGGTGTTGAAGTGTGCAGAATTCGAAAGAGTAAAGACAAAGAGTGTAAAGTTCTACGTTCTTTAAGTCGGAGCCACGAGAGACTTGCGAAGGACGGTGATATGTGATCATACCGTCGGATGTTGCACACGTATATGACGCACATATTCTGAGCTCGCTGTAACTTGACTGACAATTCAGAACTTAGGTCACTTAACAAAACGTCACAATAATCGAAGTGCGGCGTTACTAGGGTTTGCATTAGGGTAAGTTTTAGTTGCTGGGGCAAGAAGTTTCTCAAGCGACTCAAACAGTGAATGGAGGAACAGATTTTTTTTTATCGTTTCTTTAACTTGAAAATTCCAACTTAGATTATTATCAAAAAAGAAGCCAAGATTTTTTACGACAGATGAATAAGGGATTAGCGTGTTGTTAAGGGTAAGGGAAAATAGTAAAATTGATACCTTTTCCCATTTGATCAACAATACGTTGGTCAATGTGGACATTTCACTCAAACAAAAGTAGACATTTTGAAGAAAATATAGACCCTAGAGAACGAAATTTCAATTTTAATAGCAATTCACTGGAATTACGTTAAGTTAATTTTAAATATGAATAAGACATTGTTGAACAATTTACAATTTATTTATTTATTTATTGTTTTATTTATTTATTTTATTTTGCTAATAATTGCAACATAAAATATAATATATACAGAAAAACTTTACCTCGCCCCTGAAAGAGTAGAACTCGTGCTCAGGGGCGGATTCCTGAATTGAAATTAAGAAGTATATAATGCAATTTGTCTTATGTCTACTACGCAATAAGAATATATAAATTTGAACTTAAAATTTTTCAATTTTTATAAAATCCATATATAATTTTTAAATGTAATACTAGAGCTATTAGAATTGACAAGATTAGGATATTTAAATATAAATTTGTTATATATTCTTGAGCGTAAATTACTACTGTGATTAGATATGTAGCAGTGTTGCATTTTGGTTCAAACAATCTTAAAGAATTCATACCTTTTGTTTCATAACTATGAGAATACAATACAAAATTATTTTGAATTTTATGTATGAATTTTATTAATACAATATAATAAATTTGTCTGATTTTAAGAACATTAAAGTCTAAAAACAATTTTTGAGGTAGAAAATCAATAGGTTTATGAAGACATATTTAAATTATTTTCTTCTGTAATAAATAAAGTGGATTAAAATTGGATTTAAATAAGCTACCTCATCCTATATTTGCATACATAATTACCGATTGAAATAAAGTTAAATATATTGTGCGTAATAAACTTATTGACAAGTAATTCGTCAATAAAACAAAATAATATATTATTTTACGTAATTTATTACAAAGGTAATTAATGTGTTGGTTCCATTTTAAATGATTATCGAAAATTATGCCTGAATACTTAACTTCAGAGGACTCTTTAATAATCGGACATTTACACTGTATAAGACAACAATCAGAGTTACGTAATTTAATACTTAATATAGATGTAGGAGGTTTGTTACATTTTTCAGATAATGAGAATGGAATTATTATGGTTTTATTTTCATCGATAGAAAGATAATTTATGTAAAATCATTTTTTTATCAATTTAAGTCCATTATTTGAATTATTATATGCATCAGACCAGGTTTTTCCACCATAAAGTAAAACTGTCCCATCTGCATAAGAATAATGAACACCATTGTATTGTTGTAAGTCAATATTTATTATACACTATATATAGTGAGCGGTAGAAAAGGATACAAGTCATAAATTGTAAGTTTTCAGTAGATAAAATACTAAGTTTAAAACGAGGACCAAAATCCACCGGAGTAGCTCAGTCAGCAGTGGCGCTTCCCTTCTGATAGGAGCTGTTTTCGGGCGTGGGTTCGGTTCCCGCTAGGGCTGATTACCTGGTTTGGTTTTTCCCAGATTTTCTCCAACCGTAAAGCAAATGCCACGTAATCTAGGCAAATTACCGGCCTCAGCTCGTCAAATACCATTTCGTTTCCACCAATTCCATAGACGCTAAATAACCTAGTAATTGATACACTACCTTTAAACAACCAACTGAAAGAAATGAACAATTCCGAACAGCGTCTGGTTTACACAGAAAAAATCTGTCGTATTTGCAAGAATTTTGATTAAGGATTTTCATTAGATTAGATTAGATTAGATTAGATTAGATTAGATTAGATTAGATTAGATTAGATTTATTTATTTAACCTGGTAGAGATAAGGCCGTCAGGCCTTCTCTGCCCCTCTACCAGGGGATTACAACTATAACATGAACAATAAGATTACAATTAATATTAAATTTACAATTACAATTACAATAAAAATTAAAGTACGACAAGAATACCTGATTAATGAAAGCTAGACATTTTATCATAGAAGTTAAGAACAAAGAATATTTTTGTATTTACTAAATTACAAATTAAACCTACAATAACAAAATTCTATAGTGATGAAATTACCGGATATTGAGATATTTTGTGGTAGATTAAAAGAACTATTTACAAGAAACCATGTCTGAACGAGTCTCAATTACTGACCAAGTGCCTAGTTAGTTTGCGTTTGAATTGAATTTTATTTCGACAGTCCCTGATGCTAGCAGGTAACGAATTCCAGAGTCTTGGCAGGGCTATTGTGAAAGAGGATGAGTATGAGGAGGTGCGATGGGATGGTATTGTTAGTATTGTTTCATGGCGAGAGCGTGTGTTCAGATTGTGGTGGGAAGAAAGGTAAGTGAAGCGAGACGACAGGTACGAAGGAATAGAAGAGTTCAAGATTTCGAAGAGAAAGAGAAGTGAATGTAAATTTCTTTTCTTATCTAGTTTAAGCCAACCTATTGCTTCCAGGGATGGGGGTAATATGATCATATTTACGAACATTGCTTACAAAACGTACACACAAATTATGAGCACGTTGAAGTTTCATTTTGTTGTCGCTGGAAAGGTCAGTCAGTAAAATGTCAGCATAGTCAAAATAGGGAAATACAAGTGTCTGCACAAGGGACTTTTTTAAGCAAGAGGGAAGATGAACATTTATCCTTTTTAGCACATGAATAATAGAATATACTTTTCTGCAGGTTTCTGTGATTTGCATATCCCAGTTGAGATTATTATCCATGTGAATGCCATGTTACGCTTAATTTATTCCTTCAAAAGTTAAATCTCCAATTTGTATATTTTCATTTCGTACAATATTCTGGTCACGAGACATAATCATATACTTCGTATTTTCGGAATTTACTTCCAAACTTATATTTTACTTGCTTCAAGTAAAATTTCCGTATTTTCCCTAATAGTTTGTGGATTTTCTCCTAGCATATTCACGTCATCCGCATAGACAAGGAGTTGATGTAACCCGTTCAATTCCAAACCCTCTCTGTTACCCTGGAATTTCTTTTAGAATATCACTTTATTAAAGAACAGTTACCTTCTTTGTCACCGTGAACGGGAATATTCACGGAAATAGTTCATTACCTTTGTTTATTTCTTGAGATATGTCCGATATGTTCGTGAAAAATTAATAGATCTACTATATTTACTCGAAAATGAATATATAGAACACGATTAGGTATCACATTGACGGAGAGAGTGAAGAAAATATTGCGTAAATTTGATTTATTTGTTAAATGTTTGTTTTTTTACCTTGTCCATCGGCATCCGTCTCTTTTCTGCTCTCTAGCTCCCACATCTACTTGGACATGATTCTTGTCGTCTGGAACGAATGTCACTCGCTTGCGGAACGTTAAATTGGAGGAGTACAGCTAATGAAAATGGAACGTAAAGGGATGCAGACGAATGAAATTGCACAGAAATTGATTTTGGAGCTCCATAATCAGAGAAGATGTACTGCACAAAATATCAAAGTTCATCGGTGGATAACCGTGGTACAGCGGAAAGATTTGTAGTGATGAAAAGAGTTAGAAGTCAAGTTCACAATATCTTAGAAATGGTGGAAAACATATCATTCCTTTATAATATTCTACCCATGGACTGGCCTTTCACTGCAAACCCAGCAATTTCAAATCTCCAATCTCCTATTTTCTGCCATACTGCTGTGGTCGAAACGTTAGCTTTTGGAACGCGGCAGAAGCCCGGAAATCCGCAACCAGGCTAAAAGAGCTTGAAGTAATCGGACTTACGGTTGAAGCCAGTCTAGTATATACAGTCACGAAGCTCAATACGTAGTAAATATGCAAACATTAGATAGTTGCTCACCACTATGATCGCTAATATCGCCTCATTACAGACAACGCGAAATAGTACCGGCACAGTCTATTGTTTCTAGCACCCTCAAAACTCAAGCTTCATGACTGTATATAGTAGACTGTGGTGAAGCAAGAGGTACCGCTTCTCTCTTCATGAAAGATATGTTTAAGAGGCTTAGAATACCTACATCTATTATTCCGATTGTAACCTTAGCTGCATTGAAAGGATCAATTGCTCTTCTGAAGCATCACCTATATTCGAAATGAAACTGCACGTTTTCCAGTTGTATTTCAGGAAATATAAATTGCATTTCAGAAGTTATCAATTGAATTTCAGATTTGTCAATTGTATTTCAAATGGTATTTAAATGTATTTCAGATTTTTCGACTGTATTTCAGATGGTATCAAATGTATTTTAGATAGTATAAAATGTATTTCAAATTTGTCAATTGTATTTCAGAAATTATCAATTGTATTTCAGGTTTGTCAATTGTATTTCAAATGGTATCAAATGTATTTCAGATTTTTCGACTGTATTTCAGATGGTATCAAATGTATTTCAGATGGCATCAAATGTAGTTCAAATTTGTCAATTGTATTTCAGATGTTATCGAATTTATTTCAGACTAGTCAATTGTATTTCAGAAATTATCAGTTGTATTTCAGAAATTATCAAATATATTTTAGATTAGTCAATTGTATTTCAGGTCCCGCGCCGTGGCGTCGCGGTCTAAGGCATCCCGCCTAGGACTCACGTTACGGAATGCGCGCTGGTTCGATTCCACATGGGGGAAGAAATTGTCTCATGAAATTTCGGCCAGTGTATGGGACCGGTGCCCACCCAGCATCGTGATGCACTTGGGGAGCTGCTATAGGTAGCGAAATCCAGTTGCGAATATTAGCTATAACGGCTGGGGGTTCATCGTGCTAACCACACGATACCTCCATTCTGGTTGAATGATCGTCCACATCTGCTTCGGCATGTGGGCGTGAGGCCAGCAGCCGGATGGTCGGTCTAAGCCCTTCACGGGCTGTAGCGCCACGGATTATTTTATTAATTGTATTTCAGAAATTATCAATTGTATTTCAGATTAGTCAATAGTATTTCAGAAAATATCAATTGTATTTCAGAACTTACGGTTGGCACCTTATTCTCCAATGTTAAATCCAATCGAGGTCATTTGGTGTAAAGTGAAGACGTACGTAAAAACCCATCTTGGAATTCCTGACGTCATAGCTCCTGGTGTTGTAGACTAATTTACTTACTGTAGAGAGTAAAATTGATGAAGCAACACACATAATATTGTTGGTGGTGATTGTGCTTGTGCAGTACTACACAGTGCAATTCATCAAGCTGTAGATTTAGCTGTGGAGAATATGCTTGTCAGACTGCTAAAATGCAGTAAAGTTGAGGATTCTTTAAATCCATTTTCCATTTTTTTAAATATACAGTATGTTAAAATCTCAAGTAGGTCTACGTTTGTTATTTTGTGAAATAAAAGTGACTACGTAATCTTAAATACATTGCTTATTTCCTGAAATACATTTGATACTTACTGGCTTTTAAGGAACCCGGAGGTTCATTGCCGCCCTCACATAAGCCCGCCATAAATACATTTGATACCATCTGAAATATAATTGACAAATCTGAAATACATTTGATACCATCTGAAATACATTTGACAAATCTGAACTACATTTGACAAATCTGAAATACAATTGATAATTTCTGAAATACAATTGACTAATCTGAAATACATTTGATAATTTCTGAAATACAACTAGAAAAGGTGTAAGTTCATCAGCATTCTTTACTTTTTCGTAACACTTACCTCTCTCTTTAAAACTAGGTATATTTACACTAATCTCAAAATGCATTTGCAGCTATGTACTTGTAGGAGTTTCACTGTCAAAACAAAATCAATGGCTCAATGAACTTGTAAACATTTATATTGTTAAGTACTCTTTGTCCATTGTGGCAGATCACGAATGGTGAGAAGATTTCTAAATTATCAGTTTATATCTGTGATTGTCATTCGTCTAGTAAAAGAGTCGCAACTTCTTTGTTCCTCCTTGAGTAAGTCATGTTTAATGCTTATTTGAACTTCACAATCTTCACACCAGATAGCGTTACTTCCACATACCCGCTTCACTGATTGGTTGGTTTCATTCAATATTCGACGAAAATAGGGCGTGCCCTATTTGGGAAAAGTTGTGTTCAACGTTTAACCGAACTCGATTTGAGCAGCATTTAACCGTGAACAACAGGAATTTGATACAATTCAATCGAATTAAATTTCTTGAACTATAAATTTAACGAAAAACTTGACCTTAAGCAACAAGCATAATACTGAAACTGATCAAGAAGAGAAAAGAAAATTGGTTGGGTCACTGGCTGAGAAAATACTGTCAACTGCAATATTCAGTATATTCAGTATTGTACAAACAGTGAACACAAATTTGTACAATTGACAGAGTCAAGTAATACATATAAAATAAACAACAGAGACATAAAGAACAATAAAATTATATCAGAAACACTCAACATCATTAACATTAAAAAATTCATTAATATCATAAAAAGGTTTGTTGATTAACCAACCAGAGACAAGTCTGTTAAAAGACTTCCTTTCCAGATTGAAAACATGTGTCGGAAATGTATTTGCAATTTTTGAAGACATAATAAAATAATTATTCATTGTTTTGGTTAGCCTACACTTAGGTATGTCAAAAAGATCACGGTTTCTGGTGTTGTATTATAGATGAACATCATTCCTATGTGTTTACATTTGTGAATTATCTTTGACAAAATTTAGAGCTTGATAAATATACAATGATGTTACAGTCACTATTTTTTCATTCACAAATAATGGTCTGCAGTGTGCCTTCATTGATGAATTTGTTATAATTCTAATAGCTTTTTTTGTAACATAAGAACCCTATTAATATGAGTAATATTATCCCCTAAAAGTAGTCCATAAAAAAGTATTCTATGAAAATAAGGAAAAACAGAGAACTCTAATGTAATTCTTCGGAACATACATTTTCAAATTTCCCAGAAGAAATATTACTCTTTACAATTTTTTTACAAATAAAATCAACATGGTCTGCCCAAGTAATTGTGCTATCCACAGTAATACCAAGAAATGTTAAGTTATTTTCCATGACTGTACTACTAAATGAGATGCAGTTTTACTTTAATTTGAAAGAAATTTCTTAGAACTAAATCATTTCTTGGCTTTATTAAAAACGGAATTAGTAAGCGTTTTCAGTTCATTAATATCACTATGACTTGTCAAAAAAAGTGGCAGCAGCGAATACCACACAAGCAGAGACATTGCACATCAAATCAATAACCATTATTAAAAATAAGATAGGACCCAACACTGATCCTTTAGGCACACCATATTTTACATTCATGAGCTTAGATTTATTGCCATCACTGAAGACAAACTGCTGACGGTTACTGAAATAAGATACAAATAATTTTACTTACCTCTAATACCGTAATATTGTAATTTTTTTAATATAAAATCATGCGAAACACAGTCATATCAAACTCAATGCAATAATAAACCTACACAAAGCAAATCAATGCTGTCATTCCTAAATTTGTAGAAAATGGGAAGGAAAATGTGTGAAATAAATTGTTTGTGCTCAACGCAAATGAACGACTTCAGATTGTTTGTGCTCTCCTCGAATAATAAGTTAAATAAGGATTGTTCAGGTTTATTGTGCTCAATTCGTATGCACCGCTTATTTTAGTTGTGCAATTCTATTGTCCATCAGATTGGTGCGTTGCCAAGACTCTTTCGGCTCATTGTCTCATGACTTTCGGCCTTCTTTGAATAGCTTTACTCACGAGCGCACATTTTTCACAAAGAGTGCCCGCATGTTTTAAGTTTAGTTGTATGTATGGACAAAAACTTAAGTTGGAATACTCAAATCAACACATACATGTAAAATAATTTTTATTAAAATTCACACACTAAAAAGAATTCGAAATTTCCTTCCATTAGTTCTTAAGAAGAATATACGCAGTCGCTCTTGATGCCTCATTTTGATTACTGTGACACTATCTACGCCAGCCGTAGCGAGATTGCGACTCGCGAGTACATTGTGGCTCGCAGTGAGAGCTATGCAATGCTCTTGCTTCTAACCTTCCCCAACCCCCACCCTCTCGCTCACTGGAGTCAAACTCCGTTCCATTTCTATTTGTCTCTGATCTGCGAGTGGCATATGTCTCTCTCGAAACCATGTACCTCTACAAAAACGAAAGTTTTAAATAGGATGGGAGGACGCATTTTTTGCTGTCAATATGATGAGAATATTACATATATGATTTGTTCACGAGTATTACGAGGAAAACGGCTGTATAACTTAAAACATTATGCTAAATGTCACTCATGAAACATTAAAAGTTAGGTGTTAATAATGATAATAATAATAATAATAATAATAATAATAATAATATCATCATCATCATCATCATCATCATCATCATCTCTGTACGTCGAACCGTTTTCACCAGATGTACGAATAATGCGGTTAACTCTTCAATTTGAACTCACTGATTTACTATGTGATGTCAAATGAAAGCTAGATGTAAGGACTTGACAAATGTTGAACTTTCAAATCTTTGCCACAAAATAAATATCCGAAGCTTCGTTCTTTCGCTTGCTCTGTTGAAGCCATGTTCGCTAAAACTTACGTTTGTGAAAAATTATTTCCAACAATGAAAATAGTAATAACCAAATTTAGATCACGACTGACAGACAAATACATTCGTGATCAACTACGACTGGCAGTAAGTGACATAATTCCTGATTTTGAAACTTTGTCGCAGAGACATTCTGAAGACAGTTAATTTAAGGTGATATAATAATAATAATAATAATAATAATAATAATAATAATAATAATAATAATAATATCATCATCATCATCATCATCTCTGTACGTCGAACCGTTTTCACCAGATGTACGAATAATGCGGTTAACTCTTCAATTTGAACTCGCTGATTTACTATGTGATGTCAAATGTAAAGCTAGATGTAAGGACTTGACAAATGTTACACGTTACACGTGCTAAACATTAGTTTGTAGCCTTGTACTGTATAAAATTATATCTAAGCGCTTGACGTAAGGAAAATGAAAATCCGTTAATAAGTCAGACAGCTGCTTCACTTCACCTTCGGTGTCCGCCTCCCTCCATAGGTGCTATGCACGTTGCAGGTTACACATTGGCTAGGCGCACAACTACATTTTCGCCACCGCTGCTCTACGCTGACCTTAACATGAGACTGACAGACAGACTACAGCGTATTCATAATGCAAGTGTTCGATGTACAGGGTGCGTCAGAAAGAACGGATGGATTTCACATGGCAAGAAAATTGTAAAGTTTCATCAAATCAAAAATTTATTGTTATCAACATATTCACCAATACATGCAGTTTATTTATGGAAAACAACATCATCCATATGATGTCCCTGGCTTTCAATACAGGCAACGAGGCGTTTTCTGATGTTCGCCATCACTTTCACAGTCATAGCTGGTGCAATTACCACGATTTCTTCACGAATCGCTGTTTTCAGTTCATCCAGTGTATGTGATCGATGTTTACAAACTTACGCCTTCAAATGGTCCCAAAGAAAGAAGTCGCAGGGCGCGAGATCTTACCGTAGCCTCGGACAATCTCAGTGCAGTAGAATTTCGTCCAGGTGATTTCTTCTTTAATGTTGAACCTGTGATACGAAATGAAGCCACCCACCGCAAAATTGTATTCCGAGTTGGAATCCTAGCGTGACATCCGATGTCGAAATGAGTCCTGAGTGGCGATCACAGACTCTTCATTTTTCAAAAATGTCTCTACGATGAAAGCACGTTGTACACCAGACCAACACCATATTCTCAACTGAAACTGCATTCTATGGCTGACCCAACAGTCGTGGTCCCCCTCACTATATCTCTCTCCTCGTTGCGTATCGATAGTTTGAAATCCATCCGTTCTTTCTGACGCATCCTTTATTTGCAACGTCCGTAGATCTGACAGTATCACACCTTCACTAAATATGCTGTCCTGGGCCCGTCTCAAAGAGCGAAGAACTATTCACTCTCTCACTTTACTCTTCAATATTCTTCAAAACTCTAAACCAGCTACTTAGCTTCTCGTTTTCAACATTTGTCCTCATATCACGAAATGAATACTCACTCACAACACCATATCACACTCTCCATTCCTAAACACAGAATATCCTTCTATTCTTCATCTTTCACCGTCTCTGCAGCTCATCTCTGAAACTCTCTACCAACATGTCAGAGAATGTCGGACATTGTCTAGTTTCAAAAATAAGCTAAAATTGCACTTTTTCAATTCTGATTCCTTTCCGTTATAAGCGCTTTTCTCTGCGATAGTTTTGTAAAAATATATAAATTTCTTTTCCTTCCTTTCCCCTTTTTTGTTCCCAAGATCACCAGATGAATTCATGATCATACCCTTTTTATTGTGAATTTTATTTAATTTTCGTATTTCTTTTCTTCTTTTATTATTTTATTACATTCCATTTTGTTATATTCTTCCTTACGTTTTTCATATTAATAATTTGTACTAAATGAGTTGCTTTTAATATATTTCAATGTATTTTAATTTTTTATATTATGGTATTATTTTCCTTTTTCAATTCACTGCGGGCTAAAGCAGGGAGATGCACTGTCACCTTTACTTTTTAACTTCGCTCTAGAATATGCCATTAGGGAAGTTCAGGATAACAGAGAGGGTTTGGAATTTAACGGGTTATATCAGCTTCTTGTCTATGCGGATGACGTGAATATGTTAGGAGAAAATCCACAAACGATTAGGGAAAACACGGAAATTCTACTTGAAGCAAGTAAAGAGATAGGGTTGGAAGTAAATCCCGAAAAGACTAAGTATATGATTATGTCTCGTGATCAGAATATTGTACGAAATGGAACTATAAAAGTTGGAGATTTATCCTTCGAAGAGGTGGAAAAATTCAAATATCTTGGAGCAACAGTAACAAATATAAATGACACTCGGGAGGAAATTAAACGCAGAATAAATATGGGAAATGCGTGTTGTTATTCGGTTGAGAAGCTTTTGTCATCTATTCTGCTGTCAAAAAATCTGAAAGTTAGAATTTATAAAACAGTTATATTACCGGTTGTTCTGTATGGTTGTGAAATTTGTACTCTCACTTTGAGAGAGGAACAGCGTTTGAGGGTTTTTGAGAATAAGGTTCTTAGGAAAGTATTTGGGGCTAAGAGGGATGAAATTACAGGAGAATGGAGAAAGTTACACAACGCAGAACTGCACGCATTGTATCCTTCACCTGACATAATTAGGAACATTAAATCCAGGCGTTTGAGATGGGCAGGGCATGTAGCACGTATGGGCGAATCCAGAAATGCATATAGAGTGTTAGTTGGGAGGCCAGAGGGGAAAAGGCGTTTAGGGAGGCCGAGACGTAGATGGGAAGATAAAACGGATTTGAGGGAGGTGGGATATGATGGTAGAGACTGGATTAATCTTGCTCAGGATAGGGAGCAATGGCGGGCTTATATGAGGGCGGCAATGAACCTCCGGGTTCCTTAAAAGCCAGTAAGTAAGTAAGTATGGTATTATTTTCATGTTGTTTAGTGTCGATTTATTATGGTATTATCATTATTTTTATGGTATGTTAGTAGTCTGTTCTTTAACTTTTTGTTAAATTTTTCACTGATTGTATACTTTGTGACCTGGTAGAGTGTTAAGAGAAGGCCCTATGGCCTTAACTCTGCCAGTATAAATAAATTATTATTATTATTATTATTATTACTACTATTATTGTTATTATTATTGTTATTATTAATATTATTATTATTATTATTAATATTATTAATAATAATAAAATTGAATAACTCTTCTCGGGTTCTCAGCCAGGTGAGTTGGATATTAACTTCCAAGCTTTCGACGGCTAGCTCTGCCATCTTCTTCAGGGACGAAGTGACACTTCGTCCCTGAAGAAGATGGCAGAGCTAGCCGTCGAAAGCTTGGAAGTTAATCTCCAACTCACCTGGCTGAGAACCCGAGAAGAGTTATTCTACATCAAACGCCGGGAAAGCCTCAAGTCATACAATAATAATAATAATAATAATAATAATAATAATAATAATAATAATAATAATAATATTATTATTATTATTATTATTAATATTATTATTATTATTATTAATATTATTATTATTATTGTTATTATGTTTCTATCTGCATTATTATTATTATTGTTATTATGTTTCTATCTGCTCCCAGTCCTGACAAAATTATTAGGTGACCTTAGAACTTGAACGCATCTCGCACCATATTCATTCCACAGACATATTTTCAGTGCAGCCCAGACGCACGTGTGTTTTGTCATGATAACGAGAGTACTTAAAAAAAATATGTATCACAAATCATTTCAAATCAACCAATATTCAATAAAACACGACGAAATGCAAGTGAGTTTCATTCGTTCAAACCTTTAATTATACTGCTTGTATAGAAGATAAACAATTAGTTTAGATTTCGCCTCGTGATAACGTGCGTTGATTGGTACATGCGGTTTTGCCTCATCTGACGCAATTGTGGGGGCGTACGCGCGGTCAGGTTTGATGGTTTCGATGGCCGTATTGGGGTATTCATTCCCCGAGGTTGTGGCTTCCAGACCAACGTGAGTGATTTACTAATGCTCGCTTAGTTGTTCAGCTAGAAGAACAACATTTGTGATGCCAGATGATGCATAAATGACAACTAACCCTCACAGCGTCTCGTTACTCATGTTTCTGTTCTGCAGTTGAGTGGAATGTAATTTCTCCAACATCAGCTCAGTGTTAAAGTATCACTGTGGTTTCTAGGATCGTCTTATCTGTTGTCTCTGACCTAAACGTAATAGGCGACCGTCCAATTCTTTAGAAATATGGTCCTGAGTGTAGGATATACAGGTTCGATGCCTGCCTCGTGATGAAATTTGTGGTTTACAAAGCAGAAGTTGTGGAGGTTTTACTCAGGCTACTCCTGTTTCCCTATATCTTTTCACAAACTCTCTCCATTTTATCTACACTTCTTCTCCTTAATAATCATGTCCGTCTCTTTACACTATTTCGGGCATGTGAACGATTCAGAGTTGGCTGTTGGCTCTTAGTATAATAACTTTTACAAAATTACAAACAGAATTCATCCCTGAAGGAGTAAAAATCTTGTACTCAGGGAGTTATCTAAACAAATGCTTAATAAAGATAAAACCATAGTTATCAGACAGAAAGTGATTAAAAAAAAAACTTTCAGAGTGATTCACGAGGAGTTGTCGTCACTTACGAAGCTTATTTCAGAAGACATTTTTAGCAAAAAACGTCATATTAACAGGAATTCAGAAAAGAATTAACCAAATTTCTACATACTCATACCTTCTACACAATTGATGAATTGTTTATGCTTGTGAATTGAATTATTCTACTTAAATGACATGTACAATTTTATATAGCTCAACTAAAATATGTTTTTATATTGACTTAATCTGTTTACTATGTATTGTATTTTTTCTTTAGCATAACTGATGAATTGTATGTACTGTAAATTGAATAGTATACTGTATAGGTCAACTGATGAATTTTTTAAGCTTATAAATTGAATTAATCTACTTCATATGAATTGTATAGCTTAACGAAAATAAGTTTGTAAATTGAACTAATTTAATTGTATATGTTTGTATAGTTTGGCTGATGAATTGTATATGTTCTTAAAATGATTACTAGTCTGTGTAGCTCTACTGATGAATTGTATATAGACCTACTGTAAATTGAATGGTAATATGTATAGCTCAACTGATGAATTGTTTATGATTATAAATTGAATTAATCTACTTGATATTAATTGCACAAATTTGTATAGCTTAATGAAAGTATGCTACTTTGTATTGTATATATTTGTATAGTTTTGGCCGATGAATTGTATATGCTTTAAATTGAATAGTAATCTATATAGCTCTACTGATAAATTGTTTGTGTTTGTAATTTGAAGTAGTTTGCATGATATGTATTATCAATTTCTGTATATCACAACTGGTTGAATTGTTTATGCCTTAAATGTAATTAAATTGTTTTGTATTATAATATAGCTCAACTTATGAATGATCGTTTGCGTTTGTAAATTTAATAATCTGATTGGCTATGTATTGTATACTTTTAGTAGAGCCATCGATGTAGCTCAGTCGGCAGACTCGCTGGGCTGCTGATCTGGAGCTGCGTTCGGGCTTGGGTTGGATCCCCCTTTGGACTTTGGTTTCTTCCGAGGTTTTCCACAGCCGTGGGACTGAAGCCGGATGGTCTATGACGAGTCCTTGGCATCAACACCTTTGATTTGATTACCCCCTTTGATTTGATTACCTGGTTGGGTTTTTCCGAGGTTTTCCCCACCGAAAAGGCAAATGCCGGGTAATATTTTGGCGAATCCTCGGACCTCATTTCATCTCACTACATCTCGCCAAAATGTAAAAAAAATTGTACAACATTGTAAAAATTGTAGAAAATTACTAAATTGTAAAACTATAAAAATTTGTAAAAATTGTAATTGTAATATTGTAAAATGTTGACATGTTCCACATCTTAAAGCTTCATTGCTCATGTAAGATCTATGGAATAAAATAAATGAATGAATGAATGAATACTGTTCTCAATGTTTTCAGAGTTACACTAATGTCAATTTGTTTGTAAAATACTTTTTTTATTTAGTTTTAAGGGTAAAAGAATATTGCGAATAGAGAATGAACTAACTGGCTAATGCCTTAAACCCAAAAATGTGTTGTTAATTTCTTAGTTGCTTTGTACAGATTTTATTTTTCGATTTTTAACTAAAAATTACACTATTCGTAGGTTACGCACTTATCACAACAATTTTACAAATCTTACGACTTCTAGCAACTCTATTCTTCACAGTTCAATTTTGCATTTTAATGTACCGTCTTAAAAAGCTTACAAGAGTGGCATGATTTGTTACAGTTGTTTTGATAAGTGCGTAAGAAAACATATAATTTTGCATTTTAAAAAATCAGTACGAAGCAACTATGGGATTCAGAACACGTATTTAGCTTCAGAATATTAACCAATTAAAGAAAGGATACTTGTGAATAGTTCATTCTCTACTTTGTAATATTCTTCTACCCTTAAAACTAAAGAAAAATGTATTTTACAAACAAATTCAAATTAATATAACTCTGAAAATATTGGGAATAGGATCCATGTTTATGTGAAATTTTCTGCTCTAAATGTCCTCGGAAATAAGGTCCGTAAGTGGCGGTATCTCCTCTTGAATCACCCTATAGGCTATTATCGAACTTTTGTTTTGTTACAAGTACAGGTTAGTTACTGGTACCAAGTGAAAGATAAGTAGATATTATTATTGTTAAAATTTCAAAATTGTCTCCCTTTAATTTACAAAATCTGGAAACCTTAGTCTAGTGTAACAAATACCATGCTAGTCTGCTCTTGATGGACGACACCATATACGAGGGGGATCCAGGAAATAACGACCGTTTTGTTGTAATAATTAAAAAAATATATATTTATTTGAAAAAACAAAGTCTGTTACATAACTGAAGCTTCCTTTACTTCTCTACATAATCACCACCTACATTTAAACATTTGTCGTATCTGTTTACTAGCTTTAGAATTCCCGTGTTATACTCCTCTGCTGCCAGTTCATTAAGCCAGGTGTTCACTGTCTTCTTCAATTCTTCATCACTTCCAAAACGCGTACCACCCAGAAAGTCTTTCAGCTTAGTGAAAAGGTGAAAATCGCTAGGAGCAAGGTCTGGACTATAGGGCGGATGATCAAAGATTTCCCAACCGAATTGATCCAGCAATTCTCGAGTTGAAGCAGCAGTGTGCGGGTGGGCGTTGTCGTGAAGAAGCACAACTCCTCTCGAAAGCATTCCTCGCCTCTTCTTTTGGATAGATCGCCGTAGTTTTCGTAAAGTCTTACAATAACGATTTGCATTGATCGTAGTGCCTTTTGGCATGAAATCCAGCAAAAGAACACCTTTGCGATCCCAAAAGACAGTAGCCATGACTTTTTGTGTTGAGAGAGTCTGTTTGAATATTCTCGGTTTCTTGGGTGATGAGGGATAATGCCACTGACGTGATTGGCGCTTGGTCTCTGAGGTGTTGTGAGACACCCAGGTCTCATCACCAGTCACAATTTGATCAAGAAAGGCGTCTCCATCTGTGTGATATCGCATCAAGAATGTCAATGCTGAGGCCATTCTCTGAGTTTTGTGTTGGTCACTTAGTTGCCGTGGAACCCATCGTGCACAGATTTTGTGGTAGCCAAGATGTTGCGACACAATTTCACCAAGCAAAGAACGAGAAATGTCAGGAAAGGCAATATGCAATTCGTCGAGTGATGTGCGCCTGTCTTGCAAGATTCTGTCCACTTTAGTCTTCAGGTCTTCTGTGATGAGTGATGGGCGTCCGGGTCGAGTTTCATCGTGGACATTTGTTCGCCCATTGTTGAACATTTCGCACCATTTTCTCACATTTCTTTCATTCATTACAGTATCACCATACACTTCTTTCAATTGCCGGTAAATTTCTGTAGGTTTCAAATGTCGGGCATTCAAAAATCGAATCACACTCCTCACCTCACAGTCGGCGGGATTATCAATCACGTCGTTCATTTTGAAGTAACACAAAATGCACAGTGGCGACTTGTTGCAACCAGTACTCACAACATTATGAGAACACATGTTAAGGAAGCCAGTTGACCTTCAACCAAGGAAGGGGAGTCAGCTGCGCGGCGGTTATGCGCGAACGGTCGTTATTTCCTGGATCCCCCTTTTATTTAATTTCGACCTGAGTAATTTCTGAAGTAAAAACGACGTTACAATAAACTGGTACTCCAGAAACAATAGCTTAAACAAAGCTGACCGCTTAACGATTTGTGTAGACAATTTTAAACGTGTCTATATGTTGGTATCTTGAGTAATAATTTAAAATAAAATAATATAAATGCGAAATACATATACTGATTACACAACTGTTAAAACCAAGCACACAAATAAGATAATATTATAGCCACAAAATCTGTCACTTTAGATACCGTTAGAATTTTTCAGTGAACCTTAAAATTTTTGACAAGACTGTCCTTTACATTGTGACGTGTTTGCTCAACTATTCATTCAGTGTCGTTGACATATTTTTCCCTGAACGTCGGCAGTTCGTTCTTGATGGGAAATGCTTTTCATTGTTGTGACGCAGTTTGACGCCAGCATACCTGACAGTGTTGCCTTAGCGACCAAAATGTCACGATCCTGTGCACATCGGGAATGCGAGAGACAAATTGAAAGAGGGAATGACCGGTCGAACGTTCACCTTTTAGTATTTTCACAATTGTCATTCTATCCCTTTTGAGGTACAACATGTTTCGACTTCAATAATATTTGAGTCGGCTCAAAAAGAACATACAACAAACGATAGCATTAAAATGATTTTATTTCTGACTACCAGTGGCGGCTCGTGGGTACGGAATTCAGGGGGGGGCTGCATACAAAAATAAACCATGCAACTTACCTTATCTAAAGATTAGTTCCATGCGCCTTGTCTTGTAGGCTGCAAACTTTTGAATAATCTTCTTATTAAAATCCGGTATGTCGTTTAACATAGTCTTTACAATGGAAAACATAGCTAATGCGGTCAGTCTCTCTTCTCTCATCGTATTTCTAAGATAGGATTTCATTCTTTACAAACACGAAAAGCAACGTTCTGGTTGGGAAGTTGTCATTGGTATGGTGATAGCTATGCGTAGTAATTTCACAACTACTGAAAATGAGGCCTGCAAGTTCTCAGATAGAAGAAACTGCAAGAGCTTGACTGCGTCACTGATATTTCTGAATTCTTGTCTCTGATACAACACAGTGAGTTCCGTTTTTAGTTTGTCTTTATCGAACATAAAAAAAGGCTTCACACATACATTTAGGTCATTTTCAGGAAATGAGCATTTGTAGCATTCAAATTTTTCTTGAAACAAAAGAGAAGATAATAACAGATGATCTATGAACTGGAATCGGGTGTTAGCTTGTGTGATAATGAGGTCACACACTTCCTTGGCTGCCGCAACCCTTGTGTGAATCCCTTCGACCTTACGACGCTTTTTAGGGTTTTCATTTTCACAGATCTAGCTGCTCAACTGTGCACTGTTCCGTATTCTCTGTACGGCATTAACAAAGCTTGATATGCAGAGTCGGTTGCGGGTTCGATCCCTGCCCAGGTCGATGGCATTTAAGTGTGTTTAAATGAGACAGGCTCATGTCGGTAGATTTACTGGCATTTAAAAGAATCCTGCGGGACAAAATTCCGGCACACTGGCGACGCTGATATAACCCCTGTAGTTGCGAGTGTCGTTAAATAAACCATAATTTAATTTATTTTATATGCAGATCTCAATCTTAGAAATATCTAACTGGCAATGTTGTAGTTGGTTGTATAATAGGCCTATGTCTACATGATACATCAATAAATGGGGGGAGGGGACAGCCAGAAATTGAATTCAGGATCTTCAAGAGCACGCACCGGGGCGCTTGCCTCATTTATTGTGATGTTAGATGTTTCAGATTCCATTATGGTTTGAAAACATTCTAGCAATGGCTCCTTCTTCTCATGAACAACATTTACTGTTCTTATTTTAAAACTCCATATTGTTGCCCTAGCTGATGGAATTGTCTTTGAAACACATTAATCTAATACAGACTGTGTGGAGATCGAGAGAAGAAAGAAGGGATACTGGATAAATCAGCAAAAAATATACGAGCCTTTGTATTTTGTTTAGCGGCTCTTTCCATTATGAGATTCAACTGATGGGCACTTAATTTCACATTTCTCCTGAATTGTTAAGGTACTGAACTTAACAGACTGTAAATATTGTACAGAATTAAGCATTGTTATACTCACAACATTAAAGAAAATGCATTTAAAACTTCGCGCTACTGACAAGCTGCTGTAAATTTTGCAGCGCCTGGAAACTCTGAATTCACGGCGAGGGGGAGGGGTAAAACTAACGCGCATATCATCCGAGACGAGACTGGCAGCTCCAGGGGAGGAAGTGGCTTCACCCACAGTCCTTGTTTCTGGCTTCTCTCTGACAGCACCAAGGGAGGAAGCAACTTCACTAACGATTGCGTGCATGTCAATGAGAGCAAAATTTAAAAAAAAATTCGAGCCGCTAAATAGAGACTGTATAATAAATGTATTTCACAAATAAAATATAAAATGAGACAAGAGCCACAAATGTCTGGGGGTGCTGCAGCTCCGCAGCCCCTCTTCGAAAGCCGGCCCTGTGACTACACATGTCATGTAGTAACTGAAATAAAGATTGTTTTGGCACAAACTGCGATAGAAAAGTAATTGACAGAGAAAAGAATACAATGACGAAGAAAGGTAACCGTATTGAATTGGGTGAAAGGAATAAATGAGTAGTGAGAGGTAAAAATAAAATAATGGGATCACCCAGCTCCAGCATCCTAGCCGAAAATTTTCATACACAACATAGAACAGACACATTCTAAACAAGGACAATAGTAAACACGTAGACATCATCATTTACTGGTACAGATATGTAGACGACATATATAATTTATTTCAAGAAATAGTCTGCCCAGGCATCCTGGGTTGCCAAAAACACAGAATAACACACATATAAGAATAGTAATGATTACAGTAAGATAGATGAGCCAAATTTAAATGTGAACTAGGAGCTTAAGTTTAAGAAATAATAAATTTGTACATATATTTGTAACAATCACACACTAACGAATAGAAAAGGGGGGGTATTATGATATTCCGTATAAATGATTTTTCAGAATTGCCACAGACCCTTTAATGGTTGAAGTAATTATTTTTGGAATGATGTCATGGATTCCAAATGTTTTGATAGTGTTTACAGTTGATCGTGGGATGGTGCCCCTCGCTCCGATCATTAAACCATGTACTTCCCAGGTGCCTTCCATCTGATATTTTTCTCGAAAATACGGAATAGTAGGCTCATAAATTTGTTGTTTTTCTTTGTTGACCTCGGATGGTTGGGTCTGGCTCATCTCAAATCTAACAGTTGGGTCCAGTATAAAGCCTTTACTATTAGTCTTGTCTAGAGCCACGATGTCCGCTCTTCTAATTCCGCCGCCTTCAGACGCAACACAGTGCACCTCTTCATGGACCTCGAAGGATTTGTTTCTAAGGGCTTGTGCTATTAGTTTTCGGATGTTATGATGGCGTGAATTGCTCAGGAGTTCTCCATGCTGACAGGATCCTAGGACGTGTGCTAAGGTTTTAATCTCGTTGCAGTATCTGCAACGGAAACCGTCCAAGGATCTCCCATGAAGACTTCTCACTGGTGCTACGTTAGCATTCATCTTAATTGCGTCCCGCCATTCAGAGGAAGATAGACCCTCCTTAGAAAAAATCCATTTATTTCCGGGAGTATATTCTTGAAATAAAATAACACCTTTTCCTTTATGTGGAAGCGCACACCACTTGTCGTACTCTTGTTTCCTAAGATTTTGTCGTAGTTTATGGACATTGGACTATACAAAAGAAACAAAAGACAGATTGCAAACCTACACATAAACAAAATACATCCAAAACTACACCACACACTAGAAACAGAAAACAACAAATCCATAAATTTCTTATACATCACAATAACAAAAACAGAAAACTAACATATGTTCAAAATACACATGAAACCCACTACTATGGTAACACACATACATAACACCTCCAATCACCTCCACACAACACAACGTGCAGCATTCTGATCCATGATACATAGCATAGGGAAAGGGATACAACCCCAACATAATATAGAATATCGTAAGAAAAATTAAACGCTAACGAGAAAACGCAACACAAGAACAAAACAAATACATCACAGTAACATAATAAAACAAGAACACATTCAACATTGCATCATTTTACTAAAAACTAGAATACAACATTGCAAATACTCGTAGAACACACTACAAAAACATCTTAACACACATACAAGACACACAATAGTAAAATGCGTTACAAGAGCGGTATGTTGAAGTTTTCATGTTCGAGGAAAAGTTTGAAAAAGCGAAACGTAGTTGAGCTTTTTTAATTTCCGAGAATTGAAAGAAAATATACCGCTCGTGTATCGTACATTATTTTGTGCGAAGATCGTTTATGACATACCTGAAAGAGGAATTTCTAATTAGTTGCAATGAAATCTCCATCTTGGTTTCTGTTCAATGACGGCAAATTTGCAAAACAAAAATATCTATCTTCAACATTGTTGCTTTAAAATGTTTTCTGTGTTTACTATACTCCAGCAGGCCGTGATATACGTCTGTTTTTTTTCCCCTCAGTCTATAAATGCGAACTTAAAACAAGCCTCTTCAACTTCAAGATCCAAATCTCCGCTCAAAGTAGCCGCCATGATGAGTTTGGAATCTTGTTTATTTTTTTTACTGCTTTCTTAATGTTACTTGCATCACGAATGCAGTAACTTTAGTGGAGTTGTAGAGTTTACTTAATTTCTGAAAATATTTAAAAACAATAATTAACAGTGCAATTTAGGTGAAATTGCAGTGGTAAGTTTCCAGTTTATAATTATTGCTATATTGAACGTCTCTAAAAAAATAATATGTTAAAAGCCTAAAGCAGTAAAATCAATATGTCACTTAAGCGGTAAGAAGAGGGAAATTGTTATGTGTGTTAGGTTGGGAATACTGAATGTGGAATTTTAGATTTCCCGCGGATTGGTTTTGTGCGGAAACCAAGCAAATACGCACGATCTCGCACAGATAAATATAACGTAACAGGTGTTGCAACGACTTCTTCATTGGACAGACTATAGATAGATAGATAGATAGATAGATAGATAGATAGATAGATAGATAGATAGATAGATAGATAGATAGATAGATAGATAGATAGATAGATAGATAGATAGATAGACAGACAGACAGACAGACAGACAGACAGACAGACAGACAGACAGACAGACAGACAGACAGACAGACAGACAGAAGGATGGATGGATGGATGGATGGGTGGGTGTGTGGATGGATGGGTGGATGGATGGATGGATAGATAGATAAGTAGATAAATAAATAAATAGATAAATAAGTAGATAAATAAATAGATAAATAAATAAATAAATAAATAAATAAATAAATAAATAAGTAGATAAATAAATAAATAAGTAGATAAATAAAACAGTCCAAAATTAATCTGAAATAATAAATTTTTCATTATGTTCACTCAAAGGGCACTATACGTGTCCGTTACCATTTTAATATTGCAGAAATAGCGATTATGGGGAGAAAATTAATGAAGAGAAGGATAATAAACGAAGGTGAAACGACAAAGGGTAAGAATAACGGGTTTGGATGATCTGTAAAATGGAAGAGAGACTTAATTAAGAAAAGAAAATGTGAAAGATGAATGAGAACAATGTTGAAACAGAAAGCAAAAAAGTAATGCCAATAAAAACGAGGAGAGAATAAGTACTCTTGCATATGATTAACACATAAAAGATCTAATATTAGCAATAAAATAGAGAGGATGCATATAAAAGGATATGAGAAAAAACTGAAGCAGGAGAAATAGAAAGAAGACCAGAAGGAAGCTTTGGGAATAGCGATCAGGAAATTTTCGTAGCATGTTGGATTGGATAGCTTCTTCCTGTAGCTTCTCGGCCGGCAGATGTAATATCCGGTTGCTTAGCAACTATATGTGGAATGAATATATGTCTTTAATAACTTAACAGATTGGTTGGTTATCATAGGAGTGAAGGAGATTTGGCAAGTTTAGATATTTTAATACTTCTCGTATGATGGAATTAAATTTCTAATTCCATGCCACAACGCTATTTTTGACTTGTGGAATATTGGAATTGAATTGACATCTTTGTACTGTACAAAGTGGAAGTAATATAAATAAATCAGTCATTCGAATAAATAAATAAATAAATAAATAAATAAATAAATAAATAAATAAATAAATAAATAAATAAATAAATCAGTTAAATAAATAAGTAAATGAAATAAATAAATAAAGAAATATATAAATCAAATAAACAAACAAATAAATAAATCAAAGAAAGAAACAAATAAATAAATCAAACAAATAAAAAATAAATAAAACAGATAAATAAATTAATAAATAATTCAAATATATAAATCAAAAGATAAATAAATGAACCAAATAAAGTAATCAAATGAATAAATGAATTAATTAATCGAATAAATAAATCACATAAATCATTAAATCATATAAATAAATAAATCTCTTAAATGTATCAAATAAATAAATATTTAATGAAATACTTAAGTCGAATAAATAAATAAATCGAATAAATAAACAAATCTAATAAATGCATTAATAAATAAATCCAATAAATAAATAAATAAATAAATAAATAATCCAATAAATAAAAAAATCGAATATACAAATAAATCGAATAAATAAATTGAAGAAGTAAATAAATCGAATAAATGAATAAATAAACAAATAAGTAAATAAATAAATAGAATAAGTAAATAAATCGAATAAATAAATAAATAAATAAATTGAATAAATAAATTGAATAAGTAAATAAATCGAATAAATGAATAAATAAATAAATAAATAAATAAATAAATAAATAAATAAATAAATAAATAAATAAATAGGTAAATAAATAAATCGAATAAATAAATTGAATAAATAAATAAATTTAATAATTGAATAAATAAATCGAATAAATAAATTGAATAAATAAATAAATCGATTAAGTAAATTGAGTAAGTAAATAAATGGAATAAATAAATAAATCGAATAAAAATTTGAATAATTAAATGAATCGAATAAATGAATAAATAAATAAATGGAATAAATAAATAAATCGAATAAATAAATAAATCGAATAAATAAATTCAATAAGTAAATAAATCGAATAAATAAATAAATCGAATAAAAAATTGAATAATTGAATGAATCGAATAAATGAATAAATAAATAAGTAAATAAATAAATCGAATAAATAAATGGAATAAATAAATAAATCGAATAAATAAATTCAATAAGTAAATAAATCGAATAAATAAATTGAATAAGTAAATAAATTGAATAAATAGATAAAAATATCCAATAAATAAATTGAATAATAAATAAGTCGAATAAATAAATGAATAAATCAAGTAAATTGAATAAGTAAATAAATCGAATAAATAAATCAATCAAATAAATAGATTGAATAATAAATAAGTCGAATAAATAAATGAATAAATCGAATAAATAAATTGAATAAGTAAATACATCGAATAAATAAATGAATGAATGAATAAATAAATAAGCAAATAAATAAATAATAAATAAATGAGTGAATGAAGTAATGAATGGACAGAAAGACAGACAGAATGTAGTAATAATCATGTTCGACGACGATTCCCTTCTTTATTTTTCTTTCAGATAATGTCCTGTTAATTTTTTTTATCATTCCTTAAATATCGGTCGCTCTGGCCCAGATTTCAACCCGCGAACAAAGTCACGGAGGACAATATCAAGTTCACTAGGCTAGACGTTTTTGTCCTCTGTTGTTAGAAATTGAACAGATTCTGAATCGACGAAAATTGTTGCTTCTCTCCCTTCCACAGGGACTTTGTTCTGTACCTTCTCTTTAGCCGTGGACTTGTCTTCTAAGCCGTCCGTATCTGACGTCCGGCAGCTGGTATAAGTGCTGCCACGCTAGTTAAACGGGGACTGGACGAATATAGCTGCTGGGAGTAATTTGGTATTCATGTGTTGGCACTCTCGTATTAGCATCACGTCTGTCACCACGGTCGCACTTTCACTTCCTAATTACACGTCCGCAAGTACGTGCCTCTCACATCACCATGGTCACTGAATTGCGGGTATCCGCCAGATAGCACAATTAATACAATTCATCTTAGAAGGGGAGGGGGTCTGTTCATTGTGAAGCTATATTTAAAGAAAATGTATATCATAGTAGCATACATATTTTCTTTTTATGCGGCAATCTATACTAATAATAAATCTGTAGCCAAAATTTGTCTGGTAATTTTAGATTTTCCAAAAATAATTGGTGTTAACATGTATAATTACCCATCCTGAAACCGAAAATCGCTTTTTTGAAATTTTTGTTTGTGTGTCTGTCTGTCTGGATGTTTGTTACCTTTTCATGCGATAATGGCTAAACCGATTTATATGAAAACTGGAATATAAATTAAGCTCGTTGTAACTTAGATTTTAGGCTATATGGCATTCAAAATACTTTATTTAAAAGGGGGGGTTGTAAGGGGGCCTGAATTAAATAAATCGAAATATCTCGCTTATTATTGATTTCCATGAAAAATATTACATAACAAAAGTTTCTTTAAAAATAATTTCCGATAAGTTTTATTCTATACAAAATTTTGATAGGACTGATATTTAATGAGATAAATGAGTTTTAAAATTACAATAACAACGCCATCTAAGGCGCTGTACTGAAATAAAAACAAATGACTTCGTCTATAAGGGGCCTTGGACAACAACAATCGAAAGCTATTAAACATAGCCTAAGAGAATGTTTCTGTGTTTGTATGAAGTAATATCGGAAGCTAAGTAATTGTTTAATAATAATTATTTCAGCATTGGAAAATGTTTCTCTAGATGGACATAATTCTTCAATGTTATTACAGTAACTTCTGAAACATATAGCAAGTAATATAAAGTATACACATTAAAACTAAAAGATATGTCAATCTTCATTAAACTATGGTTGCATGTAATAACAATTAAGAAACATGTTAAAGGATTGTCATTGCACCAAATGAGTGCTCTCCGGACGAAAACGACCGCATTTTAATTATTATTTAAATACAATTTAAATTAAGTAACATATTAAACGATTTATCCTTCTATCAAACACGAATGTTCCCTGGATCAAACGTCCTATTTTAATTATGTAATTACTTTATATTTATGTCTAACAGGTGCAGCGGAGCGCACGAATACGGCTAGTTAAAAATAATCAAATCATCAAGTTAGGATTGTCAATTTTTTATCGTTACAGTATTAGAGATCACATTATTTTGTGAAATCGAATTTTTATTGTGGAAGTTCTATATATTAATTTAACAAACCTGGGGGCTACATATACGCAATGGCAAAACAGAAAACGGCAGCAGCGCTCCTGGTGACTAATTCAAGACACTGAAGATATCGGTATGGAAAGATTTTGAGTGCCCAAGTTTACCTGCAACAAAATTTCGTTAGTTTCGTCGTTAAAATATAATAATAATAATAATAATAATAATAATACTAATAATAATAATAATAATAATAATAATGATTTATTTTAGCTGGCAGAGTTAAGGCCGTATGGCCTTCTCTTCCACTCAACCAGCAAAAAGTATATGTACATATGTATGGACTTACAAAGAATTCAAGTCGACCTGGTTGGTGTAGCGCTGGTCTTCTATGCCCAAGGTTGCGGGTTCGATCCCGGGCCAGGCATTTAAGTGTGCTTAAATGCGACAGGCTCATGTCAGTAGATTTACTGGCATGTAAAAGAACTCCTGCGGGACAAAATTCCGGCACATCCGGCGACGCTGATATAACCTCTGCAGTTGCGAGCGTCGTTAAATAAAACATAATATATCATAATAAAGAATCCAACAATTTGATTTAGATAAGAGTTACAGGTATACAAAAGTTATTTACGAATTAAACAACAAAATACTATGAACTATTAATTAAACACTGAAATACAAACTGTGTAGCAGAATTAAGCTAAAATACATAGAATGTTAAAATATTTCAAATAATGTTAGATAATAGAAAGAGATTATTATGAGACAATTTTGAAAATACAGCACTATCAGGATGCATGTCTAAAGGAAGGAGTAACAATGTAGACAGTGATAGTTTAAGTCAGTATGATTGGAGTGAAATGCTATGCTAAGAAGGTTATCTTTTAAGCTGTTTTTAATATAATATAATTTAATATAGGTTGCAGCCGCCAAATTACTCTTCAAGAAATGACAACTCATAAAAATCGAGGGAAAGAAGACAAAGGACGGACACTGGAAAGTTTTCTTTTCTCAATCGTACTATCAGGTACTGGAATGCTTTACCTGCAGTCTTACTAAAGGCTTTACCAATAACCAAAAATGTATTTAAAAATAGGTTTAAGGACTTTACTAATAGACGGTAGTATATTATACACACTATTTAAAGGGTGTAATTGATATTTTGTTATTTGAAGTGTTGTATCAGTGAAGAAGTGTATTGTGTCAGTGAAGTGTGTTGTGTAAGTGAAGTGTGTGTCGGTGAAGTTTTACAGTTTATAGTGGCAGTGCAAAGTATTTAAATAGTGAAATGTTTTTGAAGTGTTAGTGAAATCAGGATAGAATCAGTGAAATGTGTCGTAGTTCCAGTGCAGTGAGTGAGTTGCCAGGGAAATGAGTGTAGTGCTGAAAGATACTTGTGCATGTATGAACATATCATACTGGTGGATTTTAGTTCGAACTTAGGGTTAAGATACAAATTAGATTAACTTTAAATGTTATTTCAAGTGATCGTGTTACATTTAATTTAGAATGCACTTACTTGCTTTTAAGGCACTATTATTTGTATTAATTATTATTAGTACTAATTATTATTAGTAATAGTAGTATTATTAGTATTATTATTAATGTATTATTAATTGTATTTTCTGTTAATTGTGTTTATTATTAATGTCATTATTGAGTGTAATTAGTTACCACTGCCACTGGGTATATACCCATTTGCAATGTGAAGAAATACATCATACGATACAGGGTGTCTCACGAAGTTTTCCCCCGGTTTATGGAGGCGATTCCTGGTGTTATTTGGAACAAAAAATGTAAATACAGTATTGGGGTGACATTCATAATTAAGGAGTTACGGCAATTTGAAAAAAGCAGAAAAAAAAATTTATTTGAGGATGCCACTAACAAAAATGGAAATCATAGTTAGAATACAAACAAGTGCTTCATTTTGCACCAGTCTCTTGCATGTAGAGTGCATTTAAAGCAAATGTACAAAATTTCCTCCCTGTATCTGAAGGCAAAGATTCGCACGGGTGTGAACCGCGCTTGTAGCATTTCGTAACTTCACATGTTCGTTCCTTATTGTCGCTGCGGCATCGAGAATGCGTTGAATCGACTCTTCTCGTGTTTGCACCCTAATCTGGTACACGATTCTTTCATCCACCCCCACACAGATGCAGTAATCTAGGGTGTTAAATCTGGGGATCTGGCAGGCAAACGGTTGGCATGATCATGCGGTTCTAAATGCTGCACTTTTTGCACATGAAAAGGATACAGTCCGTTCTCGTGAAGAATTCTCCATACCTTGGAATGTGAAACGTTAAATCCTCCCCCACACATCGGTAGTCCTGCGCAAACATGTCTAGCGCTACATACACCATGGCGTGTTTCGAAAATGTGTTGTAAATCCTTAATTATGAATGACACCACATTACTTTATTTACAATTTTTTTGTTCCAAATAACACCACGAAGTCCACACCTGTGGAGTAACGGTCAGCGCGTCTGGCCGCGAAACCAGGTGGCCCGGGTTCGAATCCCGGTTGGGGCAAGTTACCTAGTTGAGGTTTTTTCCGGGGTTTTCCCTCAACCCAATACGAGCAAATGCTGGGTAACTTTCGGTGCTGGACCCCGGACTCATTTCAACGGCATTATCACCTTCATTTCATTCAGACGCTAAATAACCTAGATGTTGATAAAGCGTCGTAAAATAACCCAATAAAAACACCAGGAATCACCTCCATAAACCGGGGGAAAACCTCGTGATACAACCTGTATACATATACAGTATATGTATATAATGAGGAAAGAGCACTCGTGTTGGGCTTCAAGAATGGAGTTAGATAGGCTACTGATAAGCTGTTAGTTTTGTTATAGACAAGGCTTCTAGTGTACAGTGCAAAATTTAATAGAACTAAAAAATCACACTCGTTCTACAAGAAATAGGCAATTCAAGAATAAATATACCCTTTGACACGGAAAATGGTCGCTCTCCTGTAGCGTAAATTTGTCTAAGTTTCAGGTTAACGCGAAATTCACACGGGGAAGTACTAAGCATCGAGGTCCGAGAATTAAATCAAGTTGTAGCAGCGGCGTATCTGCATATCACGAAAAGACATATTACCTACGAAGTCTTTGTAGAGCTCTGTCTTCTCGTTCCAAAGACCGTGCTTCGAATCTCGCTCTGTAAAACGCACGCGTGTAAACACAGCACACACGATGAGGTGAGATTTAAGGCAGGTTCACAATAAACCGGAAACGAGAATCGGAACGAAAACGAAAACGGTAAAATTGTTAAAATGTGTACATTTAAATGTGAGCATTCACAATTAACGAAAAGCTTGCCGGAGCCCGGGATCGGGAACGGAGAGTTGGCCAAGTTTCAAGTTTGGCGCTCACGTTTCCGATCACAGACCACTAGATTCATCCTGTTGCCATCTAAAAGCTATTTTGTCGTCGTATATTTTGTAGCAAAAAGAGCGTGACATAACCTATGCATTATTTTGTTCTGTGTTGTGCATCATAGAGCAAGTTTCATTTGATGAGATTCTAATATTGAGTGTTGAGGAAAATCATCACGTTTACGATAAGCAGCGAGCCTCATATAAAGATGAGAAAATGAAGGAGAATACGAGGCTTTCAATAGCTGCATCTTTGAACACCGATCGTAAGTGAATCATATTTTATTACTGTATTGGTTATATTCCACACTACATATTCATGCTTCAATTCAATAACTACTGTTGTGTTCATTTTTGTTCTATTACAAATGTTTCTTCACGAATTATTTTACGTTATGGTAGACTTAAAATAGGTTGTGATAATAAAGATGCATGGGCATATTTATAGTACCGTTGAAATTTTGAAGTTGATTAACCTGTGTTTATGTTGGCTGCCTTGTACTCATGAGAGAACGCCGTTGGTGAATTATACACGAATAACATCAGAATGCGTAATATTGACTTTACATATCGATATGCATAGTCATCTACGTTCTCGGTTTATTGTGAATAAAAAATTTTCATATTCACGTTCTCTGCTTCTCGTTTTCACTCTGGTTCTCGTTCCCGTTTATTGTGAACCAGCCTTAAGTCTTTCAACAGCGACCAATTTCCGTGTCAAAGGTTGTACATATTTCATAATTACAAGAATAAATTAATGTGAATTAATAAATTCTTGCGGCCGAAAGCGAGATCAACTGTGAAATATTTATTATTTAGATGGTGCTAATTTGTAATTGTCCATAATTTTAAGATCTGTAATCGTATTCTTTGTTGAGTGGTCTTAATCTCTTATCCACGCTATATATTTTGGATTGACAGCGATGCCTAGATTTAAATTAATGCAACGAAACATACACAAATGGTATTAAGTCAGATAGAGATCCAAGAGTTTATAACTGATGTACACACTTGCTGACTTTTCTCTAATTTATCTTCCACGACGTGCGGTGTTTCACACATTACGCTGACAGTGTTTTGACAAATGACTGTTTTTAGTGAAGTCCTCACCTTTCTCTTTCACCAACCCTCGAATTTTGGAGAAGAGATCATTTCCAGAAGTTCGTACTGGTCATGGCAGAAGCTGTTTTCCTTCGAACACAAACTTCAGAGAAACTTCTACTGGCTTGTCAAGTCCAGGAAGCGAAGGATTGCGAGTAATAGTGGCTAGTGTGAAACTGTCAACCGAAAGCAATTCGGAACTCTGTACATGAATACATATAAATGTGAAGCATTTCTACCTTCGAAATAAAAAGTAGATAGTTATGTTTCTTTACCCTGCCCTTGAAATACAGTTCCTTGCAGTACAGGGGTGAGAAAACTCCGGCACACAGGCTATTTGTGTCCAGCGAGAAGATATTTATTCTGCCCCGAGGTACAAACAAAATAAATAATAATAATAATAATAATAATAGTAATAATAATAATAATAATGACTTTATTTAACCTCGCAGAGTTAAGGCCGTAAGGCCTTCTCTTGCACTCAACCAGGATTAAAACTTGCTTACACAGTTGAACATAAAACTGGATCGGAATTAAGTAATTACATACTGATACAATTTAGGTACATAATGAGATCAAAAGAGGTAGTTACATAAAATTTACCTCATAAAATAAAAATAAACATAGTGGAATACATACTAATGTTGTTAGAATCAAATACGAATCACATAAAAACAGAAGCCGATAATTCAATTAAAAAATGTACACAGTAAAAATAAAAATAAACACATTAGTATACATATTAATATTAGATTACAATTAAATAGGATTTACATAATTAAATCAGAAACCGACAATTGAATAAAATGTACACAAAAAATAGATTAATAATAAAAAAACAACACAGTGGGATACACATTGGCGATAAATAAACACGATTTAGATGATAAAAATAAGAAACAAAAAAAATAAAAATAAATTCAGTGGAACACATTCCATTCAATATTTGCAACGCGTTAGGTCTGGCAACTCATCATAAGATATTTTTCTAATTTACATTTAAAGGAAATTAAAGTTCGGCAGCCCTTGACTTCAGGCGGCAGAGAATTCCAGTGACGAGAAGTAGCAACAGTAAAAGATTAAGAATAAAGAGATGATGTGTGCAGTGGTATTTCTAGCGTGTTATCATATTGTGACCGAGTATTTAAGTTATGATACCGAGAAAGACTGTGGAATCGGACAGACAAATAAGAGAAAGCAGAGTTGTGCAAAATTCGGTATAAGAGAGAAAGGGAATGTAACTTTCTCCTCACATTTAACCTGAGCCACAATAATTTATCGAAAGAAGGCGAATGTGATCGTAGTAGCGGACATTGCAAATGGAACGAACACACGCATTATGAACACGTTGCAGTTTCTGGGATAAATCCACCCTGAGATCACTGAATAAAGCTTCACAATAATTGAAATGAGGCATAATAAGAGTAGCATCATTGCAACTCTCTCCACGTCCACCGCAACGGTTAGCAAGTCTGACAGTGAAAGTAGCGGGTCTGGGTTCACATCCGGGTTGGGACAAGTTACCTGGTTTGGGATTTTTCCGGGGTTTTCCCTCAACCAATTGAAGTAGAATTGCTCGGTAATTTTCGACGTTGGACCTCGAACTCATTTCGCCATCATTAATTCGCATATCATCATCCGTATCATAGCCTAGATAAAGTTCCCGGTGCGGCGTGCTATACTTGTACAAGAACGCGGCCGTTAGCAGAATTGGAATGATAAACACAGTAAGCCTCAGGCTGCAATGTAAGCCTTTCGGCCCCTAATCCATACAAGAGAAAAAAAAAACTCTCGCCACTATTCAAAGATAATTATTTTAGGTTTTATAGGGAGTTTAAATCTATACGATAACTTATTACACCTATAAGTACAAAACAAAGTAAGTAATTTTACTTTCAATAGCATTTAATAAGTTGTGTATAAACTTGTAATCGACTGTAATTTTTTACCTCTCCGTGCCTTATTTGTGAGATGTAATGGAAGTGTAATAGTCATGACATTAGAGCTTTCATTTTCATTAGGCATTCCACAATAATTCAGTGCCTAATCTAGTTAGCTACGATGTTTTTATTTGTAATTTATTTTCTTAAACTATCATTTAAACATATAGGGAAATGTAATACTACTACTGCTATTGCTGCTGCTACTGCTACTGCTATTGCTGCTGCTGCTACTGCTACTGCTACTACTACTACTACTACTACTACTACTACTACTACTACTACTACTACTACTACTACTACTACTACTACTACTACCAACTCATTTTCTTACTAACTCATTTATTTACTTACTCATTACTTATTTACTCACTCATTTATCTGTCTATTTATTTATTTATTTATTTATTTATTTATTTATTTATCCATTTATTTACTTACTCATTTATTTACTTTCTATTTATTGACTAATTTAGTTATCTATTTAATTATTTACTTATTTATTTACATATTTATTTATTTACTTACTTATTTACTTATTTATTTATTTATCCATTTATTTACTTACTCATTTATTAATTTATATTTATTTACTCATTTATTTACTAATTTAGTTATCTATTTAATTATTTAATTATTTATTTACATATTTATTTACTTATTTATTTATTAATTTATTTACATATTTATTTACTTATTCACTTAATTACTCATTTACGTCCTTATTTACTTGGTAAATAAATTATTAAATAAATTTATGTAAATATTTAATATTGTAAAATTCATGTAGTAGAGTATACTGAGTCCTTCTGGGCTACCTCCAATGGGAGGCAGTTAACAATTTAAAATTTTAATTTAAAATTTACTACTACTACTACTACTACTACTACTACTACTACTACTACTACTACTACTACTACTACTACTACTACTACTACTGCTGCTGCTACTACTATTACTACTACCACTACCACCACCACCACCACCACCACCATCACCAATAATAATAAACAAAGTAAGAAATAAAGGAAGGAATAAAGAAACGAATGAATGAATAAATAAATTAATAATTTATTTAATAATTTATTTACCAAGTAAATAAAGAAGTAAATGAGTAATTAAGTGAATAAGTAAATAAATATGTAAGTAAATAAATAAATATGTAAATAAATAAGTAAATAATTAAATAGATAAATAAATTAGTAAATAAATGAGTAAATAAATAGAAAGTAAATAAATGAGTGAGTAAATAAGTAATGAGTAAGTAAATAAATGAGTTAGTAAGAAAATGAGTTAGTAAATAAATGAGTTAGTAAATAAGTAAAAAAGAAGTAAATAGATGGGTGAATGGATGGATGAACAAAGTAAGAAATAAAGGAATGGATAAAGAAACGAATGAATGAATGAGTGAAAGAAAAAATAAATAATTTAATTGATATACCAAGTAAATAAGGAAGTAAATGAGTAATTAAGTGATAAGTAAATAAATTTGTAAGCAAATAAATAAATAAATAAAATAAATAAATAAATGAATAAATACTTACTTACAAATGGCTTTTAAGGAACCCGAAGGTTCATTGCCGCCCTCACATAAGCCCGCCAGCGGTCCCTATCCTGTGCAAGATTAATCCAGTCTCTATCATCATACCCCACCTCCCTCAAATCCATTTTAATATTATCCTACCATCTACGTCTCGGCCTCCCTAAAGATCTTTTTCCCTCCGGTCTCCCAACTAACACTCTATATGCATTTCTGAATTCGCCCATACGTGCTACATGCCCTACCCATCTCAAACGTCTGGATTTAATGTTCCTAATTATGTCAGGTGAAGAATACAATGCGTGCAGTTCTGTGTTGTGTAACTTTCTCCATTCTCCTGTAACTTCATGAATAAATAAGTAAATAAATAAATAAATAGGCAGACAGATAAATTAGTGAGTAAATAAGTAATGAGTAAGTAAATAAATTAGTAAGAAAATAAATTAGTAAATAAATGAGTTAGTAAATAAGTAAGTAAAAAAAATAAGTAAATAGATGGGTGAATGAATGAATGAATGAATGAATGAATGAATGAATGAATGAATGAATGAATGAATGAATGAATGAATGAATGAATGAATGAATGAATGAATGAAAATTTAAGAATATTTCAGTTGGTGACAGTATGTTACCATGTTACCGTATTTCTTCCCCAAAGCCCTCTGTCCATAACATCATTCTCTCTCTGATTACGGACGTCCATTACATTCCTGGTGTTCTCGTATTGTAATCTCTATGGTCTAATTTGCCTCATCCTTCCCGTAATCTTCACTGAAATACTCGTATTTTCCCTGCATTCCTACCAGATCTCCAAACCAATTTAATTATCCCTTCTCTGTTCTGTCCACCACTGTCTCTCCCGCATTCGTTCTTGTCTATACTTCCTCATTATATTTCCTTCCCATCCCTGAAATTCCAGCGCTTCTTTCTAAATAATCCACCTCCCCATCTCGACAGCTATCAATCTTGCTAAATCCATACTCAGGATCCATATTTCCGATCCATAGCGCAGCGCTGATTTCATTATTGCTCTGCCCTTTCTCCTCTTCTCATACGTATGGAGCACTTTTATCCTTCTACGACGAGTTAGAGCTACCTAGAATTCTTCTGCTTTGTTATATTGTCTGTTTTATCTCGGTTTATCTTATTCTATTACTATAGATGTATGCTCCTAGCATTTGTTGTACAACTATGTCCGTAGATAAAAGTTCCATTAACTGCATTGCATACGAAGTATTTGTGATCAAAATAATTTAAAAAATCCGACTTAAATTTTAAGTTTTACGATTCAACTAGACGTACGTACGAGTATTAATTCTACTAACTTGTAGGTAATGCTATTTATGGAAATTAATATTTAAGAGTAGTCGGTAGTGATACTGTGTGATTAAAAAATTTTTGTACAAAAGTTCAGTTCAATATTTCATTAAAAATTGCCATTTTTATACAATAAATAATTATGAATTCAGTGAATTCTGCGATCACCTGATAACAAATGTATACTAGGAAGATTTGATATTTCTTCTGGAATTAATGATGAATTGTTTAATCGTTTTCAATTATTTGTGTTATTTCTTTTTCGTTTCCTTCTTTATAGTTCTCTCTTTATCCATTATTGTTTACCTACCATTTACTTTAAAAATACAATTTTATGGTAAGCCTTGTCTTGTAGGCAGCCTCCACTTGGAGAAAGGTTTATTCAGAATAAAAATAAAAGACAACTAATTAGTTTCTTATACAAGTGCCAAAAAAGGCCCTAACTGATAACATATTTCCCCACTTTGCTAATCGTAACTCAGTCTTCAGGTCCACGTCACTTCTTACAACCTTCACTCATATAACTTGTATTTTTTTAAGTCTTCAAGTAATGTATGTTGTAAATTATAAAGCAGAATTTAGTTAAATATTTTTTTACCCTTAGTGAAACAAAAAAGAATCAAATTTTGATAAATTTTTACCATAGGTCTACTTCGTAAAACACAGGCTGCAAGAAACACTGCAAACACTGTAAAATTTTCATTTAAATGGATTGAGTAGTTTCAGACGAAAATGCACCTAAGTTTAAAAAATATCAACTTACGGAAAACTACATTAGGAAAAGTATGAATTACATAAGCCGTCGAATTTAAAGAGGTCATTTAAAGGGCCTAAGCAATATGCTGCAACTAATAAGTATTAAGTAAAATATTGTGAAGGAACTGAACAGTAAGCAGTCCAGTAAAAAGTTTGTCGTTCAGTTACAAGAGGACGAAAATATAGACAATATATAGACCAATTGTGATTCTAATATACGTAGAAAAATATTGCATTAACAGAAAATAAGGATGCTGCAGACATGCATTGCACGTCACAAACAAAATCGAACGACAGAATTGACTTTTCCAGAGAATTGTGTACAATTCAAGAAAATCGAAGAAAAAAAATCCTACTGTAGGGCATTTTTCAAATGTTCAACGTTTGAACTTCTGTAAGTACATAAATAGCAGTTTTTCGTGGTACAATAATTTATAGAATATAGGGGTAGGAAAAAAACACCGAATTCCAATCGTAATAAAGGGTGCGTCAGAAAGAACGGATGGATTTCAAACTATCGATACGCAACGAGGAGAGAGATATAGTGAGGGGGACCACGACTGTTGGGTCAGCCAGAGAATACAGTTTCAGTTGAGAACATGGTGTTGGTCTGGTGTACAACGTGCTTTCATCGTAGAGACATTTTTGAAAAATGAAGAGTCTGTGATCGCCGCTCAGGACTCATTTCGACATCGGATGTCACGCTAGGATTCCAACTCGGAATACAATTTTGCGGTGGGAGGCTTCATTTCGTATCACAGGTTCAACATTAAAGAAGAAATCACCTGGACGAAATTCTATTGCACTGAGATTGTCCGAGGCTACGGTAAGATCTCGCGCCCTGCGACTTCTTTCTTTGGGACCGTTTGAAGGCGTAAGTTTGTAAACATCGATCACATACACTGGACGAACTGAAGACAGCGATTCGTGAAGAAATCGAGGCAATTGCACCAGCTATGACTGTGAAAGTGATGGCGAACATCAGAAAACGCCTCGATGCCTGTATTGAAAGCCAAGGACATCATATGGATAATGTTGTTTTACATAAATAAACTGCGTGTATTGGTGAATATGTTGATAACAATAAATTTTTCATTTCATAAATCTTTACAATTTTCTTGCCATGTGGAATCCATCCGTTCTTTCTGACGCACCCTGTACATTTAAAAATATGTGTACATCGGTTTTTCAGAAAGTCGGCTAGGTAAGCGATATACATAATTCATTTGAATTTATTCATATATTTTTCTCTAAATAAGTACATACGTAAGTAAGGTATGTAGAGATTTAATGCTATTTCAAGTTGTGTAGCCTTACAGGGATGTGTAACTTAGCCTTGACTATCTATTTTAGGAACAACTTGTAGTCTGCATAACTACAGTAGTAGGTATGTAATTGTAGCCTCCTAGAACTGTGTATTGCATTCCCTTTTGATCGGAATTTAACAATTTTGTTTCAGTCGCAGTAAAATAGGTCTATAGATTAATCTGATTAATCCATTCATTCATTCATCATTCATTCATTCATTTTATTCCATAGATCTTACATGAGCAATGAAGCTTTAAGATGTGGAAAAAGTCAAAATTTTACAATATTACAATTACAATTTTTACAAATTTTTACAGTTTTACAATTTAGTAATTTTCTACAATTTTTACAATTTTGTGCAATTTTTTACAATATTTTGGCGAGATGTAGTGAGATAAGGTGAGGTCCGAGGATTCTCCAAAATATTACCTGGCATTTGCCTTTTGGTTGGGGAAAACTCAAAAAAACCCAACCAGGTAATCAAATCAAAGGAGTTGATGCCGAGGACTCGCCATAGACCATCCGGCTTCAGTCCTACGGCTGTGGAAAACCTCTGAAGAAACCAAAGACCAGAGGGGGATCCAACCCAAGCCCGAACGCAGCTCCGGATCAGCAGCCCAGCGAGTCTGCCGACTGAGCTACATCGATGGCTCTACTAAAAATATACAATATATAGCCAATCTGATTATTAAATTTACAAACGCAAACGATCATTCATTAGTTGAGCTATATGTATAATACAAAACAAGTAAGTTAATTAAATTTAAGATATAAACAATTCAACCAGTTGTGGTATACAGAATTTGATAATACATATCATGCAAACTACTTCAAATTACAAACACAAAACAGTTTATCAATAGAGCTATACAGATTGCTATTCAATTGAAATCAAAACTTTTCTGTGAAATATATTCATCAATCGAAGTATATGCGTTCAGTTTGGTGACATAAATGTTGTTGCTTGCGTTTGTTATGAAAGGCAACACCACTTGGCACATAAAAACTGTCTCAAAGACGTCGACTCCAAGAAGTGTAGCACTTGATTCCAGAGGACAGTATATATCAGTTTGAGTAAGCCAGAGTCATCTGTTCTATAAATCTAATACTAGAAGCAGGGAGTTCAAAACCAGTGGGGTTTCGTAACGCAAATAGAGATCATTGTATGCATTTTTTTTTTTTAATTTTTGCCGTTTTGTCGAATGGTACAGTTTTAAAATTATTCATTAATTTATGTTCAAGGGAAATTGAAAAAATTTAGACAGTTAAATAGAAGTTCCGAACGTTAATTTCTAAGACCTAATGTTCGTGACCATAATATACAGTACCTATGTATTTCATACAACACACATGATTGAATCATAATTCCGTGTCCAGGTGATGCATTCCCAACACGGGGATCTATATTCGATCCTCAGGCAGATTCTATGGGATTTGTGCAGGTTGAAACAGATTTAACGCAGGCTGTGTAATATTTGCTTTTCCATAGGACTATTGTTAGGCGTTATATTGTTTCTTCACTATCGCCATTGAACAGGATTGAAAGCATTATTGCATTTGTGCGTAATTATTCACTTTATCTTAAATTTACTCCACACTTACACGGAAGAACTTCCAGCATCTGCCATCTAGTGAACAGTCCTTGTACTTCTTCTTTCGAATCGATACATCGTTACTTGCAAGACTCGATGAATCGTTGTTCAAGGTATATTGATTTTCAGATAAAGCACTGGAGTTTAATTTGATATTTCATGATGGTATTTTTAATATTGCTCTTAAATATAAATACTATGTCAAATTTGTCAAACAAGTATTGCTTGTAATGCTGTAAAGTAAATACATGTAATTTTTAAAGTTAACCCCTTCAGACCTGAATTTATATTAAAAAAATAAAAAAAAACTAGTCACATAATCATTCTGGGGATCCAAAATTTCCAATCAAGTCTTCACAGAAAATCAAAATTTTGGGGACAATTTTGACCCCTGGGGGTCCAAAATTTTAAATTTTATTTTTAATTCGGATACAGAAATGTTTAAAAAAATATTCTCCGTTTCTATCACATTGAATTTTTCAAAATATTTAAAAGTATCGAAGACATTCCAAAAAAGGAAAAAAGAAACAATGTACACTATAATGTACACCAGGCTTGAAGGGGTTAAGGGGGATGACGGGTGAAATTCTGGTCATTTTCAGTCAAAAATTGCATTTTCGTTTTCTTGTAAAAAAATGAATCGGCAATCTCTTATTTATGTTTAACAAAATTTAATGTTTTGCAGCGCTGGAAAGCATAAATATTACGCAATATATAAATGGCTGCTTGCTTGAACTTCAATTACATGCAAATTTTACAGGCTATTTCTCACATATTTTTCCACCACATTTCGTGAGGTTTGAAGTGTAAAGGCTCTTACAATTTTGATGCTAGGAACAAGAAATTTTTGCACTGCATATTCTATGCGTTGTGATTAAGGAGGTTGAACTGTAATTTCTAAACTATAAAAGGTACATGAATTATTTTTCGCATATACTAGTTCTGGGCGTTACTTGGTAAATACATGCAAATTTTGAAACTTTATTGTAAGCAATATCAGCATTATTAATTATTGTTGTTTAGTCAACTGTCCGAAGACAGGTCTGAACCTCTCAAGTGATACCAAGAAGGCACCACTTACGAGGCAACTAGGCCAGGAGATAATGGGGTAGGGAGGCCAGTTTCTTTCCTCCTCCATTGCATACATCGCCGACTAGCTACATATTACACAAATCAGACTTCAGATGCATACAACAACTCAGGACCGTTTTTGCAAAGCTTGCTAACTGCAAAATTTGCAAAATTGAGATTTTGATGGATTCGTTAACATAAGGCAGGCCTCTACATGATGTTCAAAGCGTCTTAGTATAATTGGGTTATTTCTCTTCATTGTAGTGTGTCAAAATGTAATCGTTTTATCAAAACTTGCTTTCTGCTATAAGTGAGAGTTACAGCAAAACTTGCTTACTATAGTGTTTTATCTCTCCTGTAAAATTTAGTTTTTTTTTCAGTTAGCAAGGTTTGCAAAAACGGTCCTCAATTGTTCTTCCCGTGACACATATCATCAAGTGAAATGTATGTAATTCATATCTTGTGGTACAATTTCATAAATATTTCAATATTTTTTTTATCAACGTAACTTATGGTATGGTAAAATATAATTAGCATTTAGATTGCTCAAGCTCGAATTACGTTTTGAATTAATTTTTTTTTTAATTGTGGAATTTGATCATTTCAAAATTAAAAAAAAATCATGCATATAAATGAATTTAAAATTTTTAGACCGAATTATACTTTACACTACACAAAATTGAATGTCGGTTATGAAAGTAATACAATAAGGATAACAATACATGATTGTAACCTACCTACTTGCTCATGTAACGCTTTGAGTATATCCTCACAAGTTAAATATTTAGGCATTATTATTGACCAACATTTAAAATGGGACAAGCATATCTCCTTCCTGTGTAACAGACTGCGTAAAACAATCCACAAATTTTCCATTCTACGCACTTATTTACCTGTTTATGTTCTGCGTACAGTGTACTTAGATCTGTTTCAAACAATAATTCAGTATGGTATATTAGGTTGGGGAGGAATGGCAAAATCGACTCTCCATCTTTTAAATTTGCTCCAAAAAAGAACTATCAAAATTTGCCTATATATACCTTTTGATTACCCAACAAAATTAATTTTTCAGGAATTTGGTGTATCAGATCTAGAACAAATTTGTAAACAAACATTGCTGATTTACTTCCATAAAAATCACAATGAATTTAAATTTTATCCTCATGAATATCATACAAACAAAACTACAGTTTCTTTTTAAATACTCCCAAATGCCACACAACTGCTGGATTAAAACACAGCAGAAATTTTGGACCCAAAATATATAATGCATTAATTAGAGCTTATCCTGAGCTAAGTACACTTAACACACATAAATTTAAGAAACAAATCAGATTAATCATTTAATTGTTTAAACTAATTGAGTTAAATATTGATACTCTAATATTCATGTACTTTTGTATTTTCTATTTGTATACAGACCCTATTATTACATTCTGTATGTATTTTACCATTTATTAATGTTATTGTGCTCAATGAACTCTTTTAATTTTGTGATGTATTTTGTTTAACTGATCTGAACTGCGCCCGAGCACGAGCTTCTGCTCTTTCGGGCTGCAATGCCTAATGTAGCTCAAGAGTAAAGTATTAAATAAATAAATTCAAAAGAAAAATATTGGAATACACTGAATATCAGAAAAAAAAATATCAGAACAATATGTAAATAAATGAGAGAGTAGATTTATAAAATAATAATAATAATAATTATAATAATAATAATAATAATAATAATGATAATAATAATGATAATAGTAGTAGTAGTAATGATGATGATGATAATAATAATAATAATAATAATAATAATAATAATAATGATAAGGATATGAATTGTGGTTCTTTGGTTGGCAACTTAAATGTAGACATGTAAATTTTCATTTCTACGTTTTTCAGAAATTAGCAAAATAATTTCTTCCAGTTTATGGGTAGTACTAGGCTATGTAGATTAAATTCAACAAGGAAAGTAATTCCATATGGCGATATATTCTTAAGTTAAAAATAATTGACGTTTACCACGAAGTAATTTCAGTACTATTAAGACAAATATTCTGTACTTAAAGGAACAAAACAGTCAGTATACGGATTCACAACCTGGGCTAAGTTCCGAGTTGCAAACATTGTTGAATTAAGGATTTCAGAGTTGCATTAAGATTTTGTGTTCGTCGTCGTGGCAGTGTTTCCGCGGTTTCTAAACTGATTCCACTAGCAGTCATAGAGTGTTCCTCTTTATAATCAATCACTTGTGATCGCGTCAGCTGTTGCTACACACGCACGGCATGTGAACTGGCGCTAAAAAACACTTGTAACTCTGCTGGGAGTGCGACTGTTGGTGTAACGAGTTCTTTCCAGCTGCCGCTTCACATTGCTTTTTGATCAACACAGAGGAATAAATAGTGAAGAATGAAAAAGAAACAAAATGTATAGTAAAAATATGTTCCACAAACAGTTTCTGCGCCAAATTTCTTACTGTATGTATTTGGGTTATTCCTTGTAACTTGGGTAACATTCAGTTATAGTTATACTTACTTACTTACAAATGGCTTTTAAGGAACCCGAAGGTTCATTGCCGCCCTCACATAAGTCCGCCATCGGTCCCTATCCTGTGCAAGATTAATCCAGTCTCTATCATCATATCCCACCTCCCTCAAATCCATTTTCATATTATCCTCCCATCTACGTCTCGGCCTCCCCAAAGGTCTTTTTCCCTCCGGTCTCCCAACTAACACTCTATATGTATTTCTGGATTCGCCCATAGTGCTACATGCCCTGCCCATCTGAAAGTCTGGATTTAATGTTCCTAATTATGTCAGGTGAAGAATAAAATGCGTGCCGTTCTGCGTTGTGTAACTTTCTCCATTCTCCTGTAACTTCATCCTGCTTAGCCCCAAATATTTTCCTAAGCACCTTATTCTCAAACACCCTTAACCTATGTTCCTCTCTCAGAGTGAGAGTCCAAGTTTCACAACCATACAAAACAACCGGTAATATAACTGTTTTATAAATTCTAACTTTCAGATTTTTGGACAGCAGACTGGATGATAAGAGCTTCTCAACCGAATAATAACACGCATTTCCCACATTTACTCTGCGTTTAATTTCCTCCCCAGTGTCATTTGTATTTGTTACTGTTGCTCCAAGATATTTGAATTTTTCCACCTCTTCGAAGGATAAATCTCCAATTTTTATATTTCCATTTCGTACAATATTCTGGTCACGAGACATAATTATATACTTTGTCTTTTCGTGATTTACTTCCAAACCGATCGCTTTACTTGCTTCCAGTAAAATTCCCGTGTTTTCCCTAATCGTTTGTGGATTTTCTCCTAACATATTCACGTCATCCGCATACAGTAGAAGCTGATGTGACCCATTCAATTCCAAACCCTCTCTGTTATCCTGAACTTTCCTAATGGCATATTCTAAAGCGAAGTTAAAAAGTAAAGGTGATAGTGCATCTCCCTGCTTTAGCCCGCAGTGAATTGGAAAAGCATCAGATAGAAACTGACCTATACGGACTCTGCTGTATGTTTCACTGAGACACATTTTAATTAATCGAACTAGTTTCTTGGGAATACCAAATTCAATAAGAATATCATATAATACTTCCCTCTTAACCGAGTCATATGCCTTTTTGAAATCTATGAATAACTGATGTACTGTATCCTTATACTCTCATTTTTTTCTCCATTATCTGTCGAATACAAAAAATCTGATCAATAATCGATCTATTACGCCTAAAACCGCACTGATGATCCCCAATAATTTCATCTACGTACAGAGCTAATCTTCTCAAAAGGATATTTGATAAAATTTTGTACGACGTCAACAAAAGTGATATTCCTCGAAAGTTACCACAGTTGGTTTTGTCCCCCTTTTTAAAAATAGGTACAATTATGGACTCCTTCCATTGTTCTGGTACAATTACCCTTTCCCAAATAGCAAGTACAAGTTTATAAATTTCGCTATATAATGCACTTCCACCCTCTTGTATTGATTCTGCTGGAATTTGATCGATACCTGGAGACTTGTACTTTTTCAGATTTTCTATCGCAATTTCGACTTCTGAAAGCGTGGGTTCGGGCATAAATGGCTCAGCAGTTTGTATTTCAATTTCGTCCCGATCATTTCTATCTGGCCTATGTACATTTAGTAGTTGCGCAAAATAGTTTTTCCATCTGTTTAGGACTGATGGAGAGTCTGCAAGCAAGTCACCATTCTCATCCTTGATCACGTTTACCCTTGGCTGATATCCGTTCTTAAATTCCTTTATACCCTTACATAAATCTTAGTTATAACTCTTCGCAAATCAAGGTTTACCTGGGTTGCACTTGACACAAGTATTGCAGCGAGACTTCAGAGTGTAATTACATACTATTTTCAATTTCTATTACGATTTTTTTACGGAGAAAAATTATCTCCGGCGCCGGGATTTGAACCCGGGTTTTTAGCTCTACGTGCTGATTCTCTATCCACTAAGCCACACCGTTCCGCTCATCTTTCATCATATGATGACGCAGAATTTCTGCATGGAAATATAATGTACTTCGGTACATCGTAATAATATATGATATGCGAAAAGAATCACCTATGGCACTTATTCCGTCGGATCCCGGCCACTTAGTCACTCATAACGAGTGCATCTCTGCATTTGTGTGGACATTGTGCCACTGGCATACATCTGACGCAGTGCATGAGGGTAGGCCACTAGAGGGACCCCAAGAGGTGGAAGTTAAACCGAGAGAATTCGATTCGACATCGGGATGGGAATCCGGTGTGGCTTAGTGGATAGAGCGTCAGCATGGAGAGCTGAAAACCCGGGTTCAAATCCCGGTGCCGGAGAGAATTTTTCTCCGTTCCATTCATCTTTCATCATATGATGACGCAGAATTTCTGCATGGAAATATCGTATGTACTTCGGTACATCGTAATAATATAAGAACAGATAGGCCTACTGATATATTTGCACAAGATATACAAACTGTATAACTAAAATGTATGTTGCTATTGGTTACGAAGTATCTTGGGCTTAAGTGAATTGCTATATAACCTTAATGGCAATTGCAGTCGCTTAGTTCACCGAGAGAAATGCAGATTGGCAGCTGGAACAATAGTCCCATATCAGTATACGGTTGCGAAATGGGCAATTACAGAAAAAAATATATTTATGGTTTTGATAAATCGTTTATAATGGGTATTTTCATTTAGAGGCATTTCTAGGCCACTGGAATAAACTGCAGGTTGAATGCAAATGGCATTTGCAGAGCAGTTTTATTGGAAATAATGTTCATTTCGCTTGAAACCACTAAGGATGGACGCCAGAGCACGTCTGTTGTATTCTCTTTTGTTATCCTTATCGTTTGTATTGTCAGTGTAAAGACGTAAGTAATTTAGAATTCAGTGGAACATTACTTTGATCTTTATTTATTACTGTATTCTTCTTTATTTGTAAAGTTGTAGCATCTCCATTTACAAATCCAACTATTCTAGGTTCAATTATGGAGAGAAATGAAGATTGTTGTGTAATAATAATATTGTACATCTTGATTACACAACTTTTAACATTGTATCACTTCGGAATATGTATAAGAACTTTCTTGTGTTAAAATTTAACGTACCTTGTTAACATGTTCCGACCTATTTTCGGCCATCTTCGGAACTGGTCGTTGTTGGTCTTGGCGCCTCTTGTTTCCTGTGTGGGTGCCTTCGTAGTGTAGAGTCAAAGAGTGTATGTGTTTTGAAATTTAGTTGTGTGTTGAGAATTTCGTTGGGGTGTGTTTTCGTGTGACTGTATATTTCATATTGTTCTAGTGTGTTGAGTTATCCTTGTCATTTTTGTTGTGTTGTGTTAACGAACGATAGTGTGTTGAGTTCCAACAACGACCAGTTCCGAAGATGACCGAAAATAGGTCGAAACATGTTAACAAGGTACATTAAATTTTAACACAAAGTTCTTATCATACATATTTCGAAATAATATTGTTTTCTACTTTTATTTTGGAAATAACAATATAGATTAGAACTGAATAAGTTACATACTATCAGGCAGTTACTCAAGATAAAACTGACAAATTTTCATATAATATGCCATTCTTATGGAGTGAACGTGTTGTTACTACTGATTGTGTACGTTGCTATGTCACCGCATAGATAATTTTTTATGTTTACGGTTTTCCACTAATTTACTCAAATAATGCATAAATTAGTGAAAGTGGGACTGCCGCCGGACAGTGCGTCTTCAAAGTAGTATTGAGAAGTTTTACAGTTCAAACCAGTAAGTGAAATTATACATTGTTGGGAAGTTTTCTGCTAGAAATTTACCGAAACTAAGAGTTGAACAAACAAGGCAGTGGCGTAAAAGCATTCAAATAACCATCGAAAAAAATTAAAAGGAGTAGCCTAGAGCGGGTGCGAGAATACAGGACAAGGAGAAAGGCATTTTCTAATCTCTCTTCTGAAGTTTATTTACAAAATGTCAACGATATAGTGACCATTGAATGACTGTTCTACACTGCAAAAAAAAAATCAAAGAAATCCAAACAATGCAATGCCTGATTAAAGTACTGTTAGTGATTTAGAATTAAATTTTAGTTCACTATACAGAGTGGAAGGTAACCATTGCACCAAAATGAAGCTGGCAGGTCTAATAGATCATGAGGAGAGATATGAAAAAATTGAAATAATTTTTTTTCTAACATTCATCATTTTAGAGGAAATCGGTTTGCTTCTATGAAGCATTTGGCAACATCACGGCTACTGCAATAACTCTAGCAAGCACGGTCTGCACTGTGACAGACCCTAATTAGTATTTCAAGACGATATAGACCCATATCAGACGTAAACAAAAGCAACTCCTTGCATTCATCTCCTTCTTTCTTAGGGAAGGAAGGAAATGATGTAAGGCACTTGGTGGTCTCAATTTTGAACGGAAATAAATTGTAATAAGTTTTACAGACATGATTTAACTTAAATTAAATTAACACTCCTGAAAATAAATCATTAAACATATAATTTTAGTCTGAAAACTGTTCAATTACAGTAAATGTCAACACAAGGGAAGGTTAGATTACGTCATTGCCTCATTCCTTACCTTCCCCTCTCCCTCTGCTGTACTCGGAGACACGAGACACTGTGCTACGTTACAAGATTCATTTTAACGATTGTCGCAATTATTCAATTTAAATTCATAAAAGACTCAAGACGCTAACTATTCAGATTATGTTTACCTAACTGCTTGTATATCAATCAGATATTTCTTTCTTTTCGTTGCCGCAATAGAGGGCTACAAACATTGGGCAAAGTGTATTTTTTTCTGCTTTACGGTGCTTCAACGAAGGAAATGTGTAATAAAAATTTTCATATAGTTAACAGATAGAATCACCTCTTATATTTTGGTGCAGAGGTTACCATCCATCCTATATAATTTTGAAGACATTACGATAAAACCAGCCACCGGCGTGGCTCAGTCGGTTAAGGCGCTTGCCTGCCAGTCTGAAGTTGCGCTCGGGTGCGGGTTCGATCCCCGCTTGGGCCGATTACCTGGGTGGGTTTTTTTTCGAGGTTTTCCGCAACCGTAAGGTGAATGCCAGGTAATTTATGGCGAATCCTCGGCCTCATCTCGCCAAATACCGTCTCGCTATCACCAATCTTATCGACGCTAAATAACCTAGTAGTTGATACAGCGTCGTTAAATAACCAACTAAAAATAAACGATAAAACCAACCTTGTTATTACTCGAATATTAAGTATAAGGAGGCGATAAAATGCTAGGGAGGTGATAACTGTAGAATAAGCAGGCATGATTGGTTGAAACGCATTATTCCGTACCGATATGTTGGTCAAAAGTAGTAAGACGTAATAAACGTGTAATTTAGTCGAAAAAAAAATACAACCTTTGTAGTATAATGACTTGTTTCTATCATAATTCAAGTTGCGTAAGATTATTTTTAAAGAGCACACTTGATTCATTAAACTTTTTGTTATTCTATACATCTTCATATCGTCATCATTATCATTATCAATGTCGTCGTCGTCCCTTCAAAGATTTTAGCCCTGTTGTTGTGTTTTTAGGCAGAATTATTTTCCTAGTGAGCCTGTATAATTGCGATCTTAGTAAATCAAAACAGCCGAGCTCTTACTTCAAGGATTTTGTACAGAAATGGAGTTGTACTGTATTATTTGACTTCTTTCTTCAGTTATTTATTCTCTACCACCAGTAATTTTTTGTCAGTTTATATCGTTTACACCCTGTATTTTACATATTTTCAATTATATCTCATGACGCCGGACTGGTTCTAAATCAATGACCGGTTCTCAGTCAATAAATTAGTATTAAATCGTAACAAAACTAACATAATTCAATTTAAATCCTGTGCAAATTCAACCTCGCAAATTTCTAGCGCAGTAATTAATAATAGATCTCTATTAGAAACAACAATCAAATTTCTTGGCTTAAAAATCGATAATATGTTAAATTGGAAAAACCATATTAAAGAAATTACCCCCAAACTAAATTCAGCTTGTTTTGCTATTAGATCTATGCAAAAGATAGTAAATATAAACACCTAACAGTGACAAGTAACGGCAATTTCTGATCGTGACATGATTATGGCATTACTTCATCGCTAAAAGCAACGCAGTAAGCCACAGGACAATGGACAAATGCTCATTAGAAACTAAATGCAAATATATTCCCCCCCCCCTCTCTCTCTCTCTCTGCCGCAATTCGAATCCAAGTCCTCTGGTTTTATAATCAGAAACGCTACCCCTTGAGTCAAACAGTCAAATATATTCTGTAGTTAAAGATTAATGTCATGATTTCTGTTGTGTAACTTCGTGTGTGTTAAGGTGTATGTTATTTATCTCTATTAAAAAGTCTGTTTTTTCTTTATATTTCATAGAAAAGATTTTAATTTTTGTTTAGAAGTTCGGATATGTTTCTTATTTAGAACAGCGAGGAACAACCTGGAGAAGTCTGCAAAGAAAAGCGGGCAATTTATCTGCCATGCTGCAGTGATTTGGGGACCAAATATAACATCATGACATGGGACGTTATAGGAATTATGATTGGGGCTAGAGGCACAATCCCACGGGAGTCCTTAGAAGTCTTCCGAAAATTAAAAGTTCCTGACAGCACCCTGGACATAATATCCTCCACTGCACTGAAGTCATCGATTAGTATAATTAATCATCACTTTCTCTTCTCTCCTTCCTTTCACCTGAAGACGAAGGGAGAACCACCCTTCGAAACGTTGTCTTAATTTTTGATTGTGACAACCAGCAATGGAAAAAGTCCAAACCCCTCACCTAAACATCACTTATATTCTTTATAAAATGTAATTTGTCTTGTAGCCTAAATCGTTTGTTGCATTTCCAATAAATTTCTCAATGATAGCCTACCTAACTAGGGTTTCTATTACAGAAAAAATTGAGTTAAATATAAATATTCATTTATAATTGATTAGGAGGCCGATTATTAAACCCTGGTTGGGACGGCTATCAACTATCTATCTATGCTTTTGAATTATGCAAGTATTAACTTATTATTTTCATTAATAAATATGTAAAATTAATTGTTATGAAAGTGAAGAGAATTATACATTGCTGATTGACTTAAATTAATTTTGCGTTAAATGAAATCGTGTAAATATTTTGACGTGTCCTTTCAGCCAAACCCCAGTTTCAGAGTCTCTGATGTGTGGTGTTATTTCCGTTACTCTATTGTTTCTGCATCTCGTTCCGGTTTTTTTTTTCTTATCGCTCGGAGCAATAATTTGTTGTGCAATTAAATGAGCTTCACAACAGATCCATAAATTTAATTCGCCCGGGCTGGAGCGAAGCCGGGGCGTAGTTTTTTTTTATTATGTCGGTGTTACATTTTTATTGAACGCCTCATAAAAGTGCAGTGGACGTCAGGGTGGCTGGTTTCATAAATAATTTATAGCGGCAATACAGCGTACCACTTTCCGATATCTGTAATTCACAATGAAGGAAAAATCTGTTACAACAAAAATATGTGTGGGCTATAGCTTTCTGATTAACAGAACTGATGACATTCAGCTAGACAAAATTTTCACTTATTTTCTTTGTTAGGCTCTGTCAGCAGAAGGGTGGGAGGTAGATACCAAGCACATCCTGATGGACATAGCAGAGGTTTTTTTTTTATTACTTGGTTATTTAAGGATGCTGTATCAACTACTGGATTATTTAGCGTCGATGGAATTGGTGATAGCGAGATAGTATTTGGCGAGGTGAGGCCGAGGATTCGCCATTACCTGATATTCGTCTTACGGTGGGAAAAACCTCGGGAAAAAGCCCAACCATGTAGTCAGCCAAAGCGCGAATCGAACCTACACCCAAGCGCAACTCCGTATCAGCAGACAAACGCGCTACCGCCTGACCTATGCCGGTGGCCTGGGTGTAGTATAGTTAAGGTTAGGCAAGTCCTACGGAATCTATTACTAATACGTTATGCTTGTTTGTTTTAACACCATACTGTATATCGTGCTTCATTTAATTTAGGATGATCATTATTATTGATGGTATTCCAAATTTTATAATAAAAGGATGTATTGAAATTCTTGTACCTTTATTAGTTCACATATTTAACTTAAGCTTAAAAACTGGATATTTCCATCATACTGGAAACAAGCAGCAGTTATTCCTGTCTTTAAAAATGGCAAAAGGAATGTAGTTGGTAACTACAGACCTATCATTGTTTATGATTATAAATTGAATTAATCTACTTGATATTAATTGCACAAATTTGTATAGCTTAATGAAAGTATGCTACTTTGTATTGTATACATTTGTATAGTTTTGGCCGATGAATTGTATATGCTTTAAATTGAATAGTAATCTATATAGCTCTACTGATAAATTGTTTGTGTTTCTAATTTGAAGTAGTTTGATGAAAGAGTGATGGAACGGAGAAAAATTCTCTCCGACGCCGGGATTTGAACCCGGGTTTTCAGCTCTACGTGCTGATCAGCACATAGAGCTGAAAACCCGGGTTCAAATCCCGGCGCCGGAGAGAATTTTTTTCTCCGTTCCATCACTCTTTCATCATATGATGACGCAGAATATCTGCATGGAAATATCATATGTACTTCGGTACATTAAAATATATAAAATATATTTGAAGTAGTTTGCATGATATGTATTATCAATTTCTGTATATCACAACTGGTTGAATTGTTTATGCCTTAAATTTAATTAAATTGTTTTGTATTATAATATAGCTCAACTTATGAATAATCGTTTGCGTTTCTAAATTTAATAATCTGATTGGCTATGTATTGTATACTCTTAGTAGAGCCATCGATGTAGCTCAGTCGGCAGACTCGCTGGGCTGCTGATCTGGAGCTGCGTTCGGGCTTGGGTTGGATCCCCCTTTGGACTTTGGTTTCTTCGGAGGTTTTCCCCAGCCGTGGGACTGAAGCCGGATGGTCTATGGCGAGTCCTTGGCATCAACCCCTTTGATTTGATTACCCCCCTTTGATTTGATTACCTGATTGGGTTTTTCCGAGGTTTCCCCCACCGAAAAGGCAAATGCCGGGCAATATTTTGGCGAATCCTCGGACCTCATCTCATCTCACTACATCTCGCCAAAATGTAAAAAAAATTGTACAAAATTGTAAAAATTGTAGAAAATTACTAAATTGTAAAACTATAAAAATTTGTAAAAATTGTAATTGTAATATTGTAAAATGTTGACATGTTCCACATCTTAAAACTTCATTGCTCATGTAAGATCTATGGAATAAAATGAATGAATGAATGAATGAATGTATCTCTATTTTAAATAATTTCTCAAAATTTTTTGAAACTATAATTGCCAAACATATTTCTTTTTTTTTTTTTTTTTGTAAAAAACAAATGAAATTCTGCACAGCACGGATTTACTAAATCCAAATCTACTACAACTAACTTAGTCTCTTATTTGAATCTGATTGTACCAGTTGTTGAATCCCAGGGCCAAACTGATGCAATATATTTTGATTTCAGCAAGGCGTTTGATATAGTTCCACATTCTATTCTATTGTTTAAACTAGATAATATAGGACTATCGGTAAGCTAAGTAAGCTGGTTTGAAAATTATTTACACGATAGACAATCTAGTGTACGAATTTCGAATACTCTCTCTGATCCATTTAATATTATTTGTGGTGTGCCTCAGGGCTCAACTTTAGGACCTCTTCTATTTTTAATCTTCATTGACGACATTTGCAAAAGAATAAGTTCTGACTATCTATTATTCGCTGACGATCTTAAAATTGTTAGAAAAATCAATAGTGTTGCTGACTGTCAATTTCTTCAGGATGACATTAATTCAATTACCAATTGGTCAGTTGATAACGGGATGGTGATTAATGAATCCAAAACTTACGTAATATTATTTTCAAGGAAAACCTCTAGCCTACACAAAAATATAACTATCATCTAAAAAATGTATTAATTAACAGAAAAGATTGTATTAGAGACCTCGGTGTATTAATTGACAATAAATTATATTTTCACAGCCACATTGATTATATTTATAACCATGCAATAAGAATGTTAGGAATAATTCGGTCAATTACTTATTCTTTTTCAACACCTGACTTTCTTCTAATTACTATACTATACATTAGTGAGATCGAAACTCGAATATGCATCTGTAGTTTGGAACTCTATTGCTAGTTCTGATTCGGAAAATCTGGAAAATATTCAAAGGAAATTTATTTCATTATGTTCGTACAGATTCCTGCCTAATAACTCTGAGTATAACTATGATAAAAATGCGAGTACTTTAAATGTCGAAGCCTGTATGCCAGACGTCATGATCTCGATTACTTATTATTATGTAAGGTCCTTAAAGTTGACATTAATTGTCAATCTTTCTTAAACAGTGTCAGCCTTCGTATTCCTATGAAGGACTTGAGACATCACAAACTCTTCTATATTAGAAATTCTAAATCTTCCTCTCCGATGTATTAAACATGCTAACTTACATGTAGGCGATTTCGATCCATTCAGTGTATAGAAGTATTAGAATATGGCAATGTCTTTGCTAATATTATTTGCATAATCCTTATACACAAATTGGTAGTAAGAATCATCTCCTTTCGCTAATATTTTATAGTATTAATTCTTGTAAATTAATTATTGTAATCTATGTTCTTTATTTTGTTGTTTAGTTTGTACCATACAGTAGTTGTTCATTTTAATGTAGTAATTGTTTCACTGTGCTGGACTTTTATTGGCCAATGGCATTTGGCCTGCACATAAATATCAATGAATGAATAAATAAATAAATATATTATTATTACGATTATTATTATTATTATTATTATTATTATTATTATTATTTCTTCTTCATAATATTATGATTGTAAATATCTTGATTTCTGTAGTCAATGACCGGTTTGTTACTTTGGCAAGTAACTATTCAAAGCGTAGTAATATATGTGCAGTAATCGAACTAGTGATAGAAGTAACTGTTTCATTTCGCTGTAATTTTCTTGCAGTGACTCGTGCAAACCTTGCTCCTCCGTGACCTGTCCTCCGCAGCCATCGCAGTGTCAACATGGTACCTCGATGGACGTCTGTGGATGCTGCACTGTGTGTGTTAAAGTAAGAAGAAATTATGTCTTAAATGGCATTTATTTATTTATCTGGAAGAAGTTGCACTAGAAGTAGTTAAGCAAAAATACCCTCCTCTAACGCATTCCATCCTTATGTTCTCTCTCTGACATAAGAGATACTAGCGAAAAAAGATTTTAGTGTCTTGTATGCTTAAACATATTTTTAGATTGATTTTTCAACACAAAAGCGCATTACGTACTACCAATTTTAATTTTTTAAACATCAGATTACGTATGGAAAGGTTATGAATCATATTAGTAAGGCGTTGTCGGTCACTTTTATTCCTACATTTAAGATAATGTTGATTATCGTCATCGTCATATTTTTATTTCCTTTTGTAGAATTAGGTATGTAAGTTTATTGTATTGTATTGTATTGTATTGTATTGTATTGTATTGTATTTATTAACATTCCATGGTATTCATACATTGCTTTACAGCTAGAACATAGAACAAGTCAAAAAACTTAATACTGTTATAAAGTCTTAATTTATAGTCACAGTCTAGATGAAATATATACAGATGAGACTTACAATATAGTCTACTAGTACAACACATAGTTTTAGTATCATTTTCATGAAGTGTTATTGATTGTCATGAATTCACCTACAGAATAGAAGGCGTGAGAAATTAGGCACTTCTTTAATTTGGCCCTAAATAATCTTGTGTTTTGAGTTTAATTTTTTTATATCGATAGGGAGGCTATTAAAAAATTTTACTGCCATATAACGCACTACTTTTTGATAGCACGATAGACTTGCCGATGGAGTATGAAAGTAATTTTTTGACGTGTATTTATGCTATGAACTGTTGAATTAATTACAAAGTGTTCACGATTACATACGAGGAAGATTATTAATGAAAAGATATACTGACAAGCCATGGGCATTATTTGTAGTTTTCTTAAAATAGTCCTACACGATTCCCTTGATTTGGCACCCACTATTATTCTAATTACTCTTTTTTGTAATAGGAATATACTGTTACTATCTGTGGAATTTCCCCAACATACTATTCCAAAACTCATTACTGAGTGGAAGTATGCAAAGTATAGGCCTATTGTTTTTAAGGTGTTTATATTTACTATCTTTTGCATAGATCTAATAGCAAAACAAGCTGAATTTAGTTTGGGGGTAATTTCTTTAATATGGTTTTTCCAATTTAACATATCGATTTTTAAGCCAAGAAATTTGATTGTTGTTTCTAATAGAGATCTATTATTAATTACTGCGCTAGAAATTTGCGAGGTTGAATTTGCACAGGATTTAAATTGAATTATGTTAGTTTTGTTACAATTTAATACTAATTTATTGACTGAGAACCGGTCATTGACTTAGAACCAGTCCGGCGTCATGAGATATAATTGAAAATATGTAAAATACAGGGTGTAAACGATATAAACTGACAAAAAATTACTGGTGGTAGAGAATAAATAACTGAAGAAAGAAGTCAAATAATACAGTACAACTCCATTTCTGTACAAAATCCTTCAAGTAAGAGTTCGGCTGTTTTGATTTATTAAGATCGCAACTATACAGGCTCACTAGGAAAAGAATTCTGCCTAAAAAGTTTTACTTCAATAAATAACTTCTAATTATAATACTTATTCATTGATTAGCATAAAATATAAATTCCTGGCCCTACATAATGAAAGAATAACATTTTAGCTAGTTCACATAATAGTACATTATGCAACGAGCCTATAATGGTAGTAATTAAGACGCGATTATGTTTATGAAACTCGCTTGCGCTCGTTTCATAATTTTCATACGAGCGTCTTAATTACCATTATAGGCAAGTTTCATACAACTTTTTATGCTCGACCATATTTCTAACTTGAAATTATTCATAAGTATTCATGTTATTCTTATCTGACTGGGGAGCGGAACTGACCTTGTGCAATATCTCGTAAATTGTGAGATGTGCGCAGACGCGAAAGTATTGATTTTTTTTCGAGAAACAAATGTCATTGACCTTGATATAATCTAGAGAGTAAAATAAACATTAATCTTGATATAACCTTGAAATCGATTTAGACATTGAAAAACGAGATGACAAATTGAATTTATTTGAATATTACTCACAATTAACGCTAATTATTACAGTAACAGAACATAACCTTCTACGACAGTAGGCCTATTGGATTTCCAGCCTCCGTGACGTTTCGCTAGTTGTTTTTTGATTGCATATCCGAGAATAATCGATACTTGCTCTTTCATATTGCTACAATGGTGTTTTCTGATTGGTGGAAAACCTGAATTATAATGAATAGGTGTACTTTAATGAGGTCCATTAAAGGACTGCTACCAGGTGTATAATTACTACATTTCGGCATGGTCGAGCATAAAGAATATTCACATAAATGAAATTTGACCCTTGGGCGATTAACTCACCGGAGAATGCACTCAAATAAATTGACTCAAGAGAAAATTAGAACATAGAAAATTCACATATATTAATTTTTATTTTATTTTTGTAGTTGATGTAATAATTTAGGTGGAACGAAGTTTTGAATAGTTTACATATCACCTGAAAAACTGTAGGTCTATTGCAGAAACCGGATCTTAGATAGATTTCTTCAGATTTGAATGTTGTAACCACAGGCACGCAAATATTCAACATATCCTTCGCCTTTGAATGCATCATACCTTTGTAAAAAATTTTGCAGCCTTATATTTAAGCTTCTACATTTTCGTTTTTGTGATTCTTTTAATCTTCCTCCTGGATTTGAAGCTGTCCACTTGTTCTACTGCCTCGTTGAGAATTCGTACGTTTACCTTCTTTATTTTTCTTTTTATGACCATTGTTTTAGTCTTGTTTGCATTTATCTTCATCCCATACTTCTTGCAACTGTCATTTGGCTCCAGTGGAATGTCTTCCCGTCTGCTAACAACGCCACATCATCAACAAATCTTATGCACTTTATTCTTGACAATGAAATAGACATTCATAGTATACACTTTTATATTTGGGAATACAAATGTTGCCACGGAAACGAATTGCTAAAAATGTATTTACTATGAAATGAACTAAACTTTATCGCAATGGGTGAGAATGAAAATCGTTGGGTTAATCACTTTGAGCGAATATTCAGGGATTCATATTCTTGGGAGAATTGTCTTTTTAGTTAACTTCCATTGTGCGTAGTAGCCTGGTCCATTTTAATATGCAATAAATATTTAAATATGTATGTTAAAATTTAATTTATTATGAAACGTGTTTTAGATAGGCCTACCAACATTTTATTCTTTCTTTCTGATCTCAGTAATAAATATGAATGATACTCGGGAGGAAATTAAACACAGAAAAAATATGAGAAATACGTGTTATTATTCGGTTGAGAAGCTTTTATCATCCAGTCTGCTGTCAAAAAATCTGAACGTTAGAACTTATAAAACAGTTATATTACCGGTTGTTCTTTATGGTTGTGAAACTTGGACTCTCACTTCGAGAGAGGAACATAGGTTAAGGGTGTTTGAAAATAAGGTTCCTAGGAAAATATTTGGGGCTAAAAGGGATGAAGTTACAGGAGAATGGAGAAAGTTACACAACGCAGAACTGAAACGCATTGTATTCTTCATCTGTCATAATTAGGAACATTACATCCAGACGTTTGAGATGGGCAGGGCATGTAGCACGTATGGGCGAATCCAGAAATGCATATAGAGTGTTAGTTGGGAGGCCGGAGGGAAAAAGACCTTTGGGGAGGCCGAGACGTAGATGGAACTATAATATTAAAATGAATTTGAGGGAGGTGGGATATGATGATAGAGACTGGATTAATCTTACTCAGGATAGGGACCGATGACGGGCTTATATGAGGGCGGCAATGAACCCCCGGGTTCCTTAAAAGCCAGTAAGTAAGTAAGTAAGTTATTCTGAAGTCAGTGGAGGGAGAAGCGCGAATAGCAGTACCATATTATCCGCTACACTTTATCACTCCATATTAAAAATTGCATAATGCGACTGTTAGAAATATATTATCTGAACGCAAATAATCATATATCCATAAGTTTAATACCAGTCTCAAGAAAATGTGATATGTGGTACGTTCAATAAGTGTTTCGTCTATGCATTTTATGTCTAGGGTCCTGGGTTGGAATGCCATCTCATACCGGAAAAGAATGGTACGTTTTCCTGCTACTGGATCTCAAGACGGGATTCTCTTGCAACATCTGTTCCTGAAGAAAAACATACAGTTCACAGCACTTCCGATGAAGGACATGAAGAAAATAACTTCAGCAGTGCTTCACCGTGGCAACTAGATAAATCTGAACGCTTGGAAATAAACACGAACATTAAAAGCGATACAGATGTCGACAGTAGTCCAAGAAATATTGATACTCATTTTAACACAACTGACATGAATAGTACTAGTGATTATGCAAGTAAGCTTCTAGTTTCAGAGAATGAGAGGCAAAAATTGATCGATTTGTTAGGAAGCCATTTGATTCCAGCAAATTTACAATTTAAAGCAAGTCTAGGTCAAAACATAGAACAGGCAACAACAGATTATGATATTAAAGATATTCCAAAAGAGCTTTTTTCACAATCTTTTCCTGAACAGGGATACAATAATAATCAGAATAAAGTCTTTGTTCCAGACAGATCAATTGAACAGAACTCTGCATCAGAAATTTCCGATGACCAAACGGATGATTTAATTAATAAACATGTTCCTGAAGACAAATTGCCAATGATGGTGAATTTGGGGGTAGCCCATATGAAATATAAGCGCGAAATAAACTTAAACAAAAATCGAAAACAAAATCGGGAATCCGTATCAAAATTTGGACCCGTAGATAATTTCATCAATTCCAGAGATTTAAATAAAGACATTTTTGGAAAATTTGAATCAAAGCCAGTTCCCCTCAAAACAGGACCACAGCAGAGAGATAGAGACGTAAAAAATTTGCAGCAAAGGGTATTTCCATCAGTTCATTTTGAACCTGTTTTGGATTTTAAGCAAGAACTCGACAGAAATACCGATAACTCTTTGTTGTGGAATACTAATCCTACAACAAATAACTTTCAAGTTAGAAATGCCTTTAAAATTATCCCTGACGCTGATGTGGTAGTGGAGGAAAATGTAGAAGTCATTAGTGGGGATTCAAACGTGCCTTTGACGACAGAAAAGAAATATCAGCCATTTGAGATTAAATTGAACGTTGATTACGGAGAATCCAGTAAGTCTGCAAACAGTGACATGTTAAAACTGGAAGAATTCAAGCAAAATAAAGCAACTTCAAATATAAGAAAAGCAACATTTTTTAAAAAGAATTCTGTATTAAATACAAACTCTCTGGCAAAGAAAAGAAGAAGAAACTTGAACCAAAAGCCAAATCTAGTGTCATTTTTTTCTGAGATTGAAATGAAACCGGAAATAGATAATTCTAAAGATACAAAATATGCAGCACTTGATTTTGGTCAAGATAGACATAAGAGAAAAGTCATAGGAATAGCAAATACAGATATTGATCAGAAGCAAGAACTGAAACTTCCAAATGCAGTTTTGGTACAGAATCGCAGTTTTGGTTTAATTTCGAGTGTTCTAGCTGCTGTGAAGGAGGTCGCCAGTAAGACTGTAAGTGCAATTAAGGATGGAAAATTATTGTCATCCTGTTTGCTGGACTCTCGGTTAGCTCTACATAGCGTGGTTGATGAGATGAATAGAGGAGCTAATATCACCGAGAGAACTATGTATATTGTGAGCGCTCTCAAAATATTCATTCCTGTTCTAGATTGCGCGCTAAAGTTAATGACGAATAAAGGAATGGCTCAAATATATAACAAAACCGTTCATAATGTAGTAGACAGTATTTTCGATGTAATAGGCGAAATATCAAGTGAAATTGTGGATAACATTACTAGAATTGTCATCAATATCATTGGTTACATTTTAAATAACATTTCAAATCTGGCTATTGTAAAACCTCTTGGTCATATTTTTGAGAAAACAATAGGTAAATTCCTGGAAATACCTGCCTCATTAGAAACTATTGCGTCTTTATTGAATCGTTTGATGTATATTAGTGAGAAAGTTGGAACTTACATCAAGAGTGCCTTTGAGAGAGCAAGGAACGGGCTGAAAAAAGCGTTGTTGAATAGTGACCGTGGATTTAGCGGCATATTTTCATCCATTCTGAAATTAATAATGAATCCGAGAGGGTATATTGAAGAGGCTTTTAAAGGTATTTATATACGATTCTGGAATGATTTCAAGGAAGAGTTGGTAGCAGTCCATTTCCTCAAAAATGCTGAAATCTTTATGAAAATCTTGATTAAATATATAAAAAACAATACTAGAGAGATCGAAAAAAATCACGTCATTGCAAAAGCTGAGAAATCAGATAACGTAAGTGCAGTAAACGGGAGAGATTTACTTCGTATGTTGCTTATAAAAAATTCTAAAAACAAGAAAGAAATATCTGAATCAAAAGTTATTGAGAAAAGTCGTTATTTGTTACCTGGCAACCCCAACGAATTAGAAGCTCAAAGCCTGCAGTATCTGCCGAGAAACACGAGAAGTGTTGGTCCTATAAAAAATCTGTTGGAAAGAGGTCATCCTGAAGATATGTCACCTCACATTTCTCAATGGGTTTCTGATGGTCAACAGTTATTTGCAGAGAGGACTCAAAAGCAAACTAATTCTGCACGGGATGCTATAGCTGGGAAGAGGTCAGGAACACGCCCGTTGTTTCTCGTGAGTTTAGGACCAAATGTACATTACATAGACCAAGATAAAGCAAATTTAAATCAAATTAGAACTATGTATCAAAAATCAAAATATCCCGCGAAAGACACACTCAGACGCCTTTCTCGAAGTGTAAGGAACGTGGATATCAATGGTAAAAATTCTTCAGAAACTTATAAATCAAATAAAACTTATATTTCCTCTGAAAATAATACAGAAAAAGTGAGAGCAGGATCATTACTAAATGCAAATTATGGAGAGGCATCCGATACACGATTTCTAGGAGGCGGACGGAGATTGGGAGATGGTTTTGATGATTTGGACGTTGAAGCTTTTGCTAAAATGAGAATTAAAATTCCTCACAAGGATATAAGCAATAGTGAGGTGAAAACTGGTAGCCAAATAGGATCGGGATATCTGAAGATTGATAATCTAGGTAGTAAAATTGAGAAATATAAAATATCCCATGATTTGACAAAAAATAAAAGTAACAAATCAGCACTGCTGTACCCGAAGTTTGTTTTATCGAGGACGTCCGTCGGTACTGAGCCGGCTAGCGATGAGAAGATTGCTGAACCGAGGTCAAATTTTGAAAAACTTACAGAGAGAAATAAGACAAATATGACTGCGATGAATATCTCAAGACTGATGCGGTTAAGATTTCCTAAAAACAAACATGGCAAAAATACTAGAGAACATTCAGATATAGGACCATTATCAGCCCAACATAGCTCTGTTAGCAACAGCTCGAAAACTAATACCAAAGCTCACATCAAAAAAGTGATCAGAAAAGCTACGGAAAGAAGAAGCAATGGTGATCTTTTCCACCGATCGTCGGACAAGGCAATCAGACTCTTGGGAATCCTTCCTAATATTACTCATTTCAACAGTTCCTTAATTATGAAGTTATTTGGAACCAACGGCAAAGTGGTGAACTTCACTAGAAAAATTTCGTCTCTTCCACTAGAGACCACAGAAGCTTCAACCACAGTCACACCAAATATTCCAGAAAAATCAGAGAAGAACCCACTGCTCAGAATAATAGAAGAAATGGGAAGAGAACTGCTGGAGAAAGAAGCAAACAGAAGTGATGTTGAGAAAGACACTAAGAAACTGATGTCGAATTCCATTATTGATGACAGTGAGGAACATGCCATACGCGCTTTGCCTAGTAGACTGAGCCATGAGAGTGGCTATGAAGAAACTGTGGATGCAGCCCACATGAAGAAGAAATCAAAGAAGAGTCCAGATTGGACAACTTGAATGATTCTCCCTACGAAATCGAAAGATCTAGCACCAATAAGAGAAATATTTCGGGGCTTTCAACACATTAGCCAGTATAAAATCAACAGAAGTACAGTAAATGACTGGAAATCGACGAATAATAAATATGATACTCCTGAAATCTCAGGACAGTTGGTTTGACTTCGATTTAGCTTAGGAGATAAAGCGGATATCGAACTAAAAATCTGAAATGAACTTCAAAGCTCTTTTCATCAGAAATTGCTAAAGAGTGGAAAGCATTTATACAAAATTCTAATGAAGTATGAAAATTACACTTCGAAGCAATCCGGTCTTCATGACCGTAGGTTAGAAAAGTGTATAAGAAGTAACTGTCAATTCGCAAACATTTTGAAGAAATACACAATTGGGAATTAAGAAAATAAGGATATTTATTTACATGTAATAAATAGAGAGACAAATGATTCCCGGAGAAACACTTGTTCACATGCAATTAAAAATGTTGCTATATGATAATATTATTTATATAATTATTTTCATGTCTCAGAAAAATTAATATTTGTCGTATTTTTCTAACGAATTTTCATGAATAGAATTACAGAGATAGTTCAACATACTTGAGTACGGAAGTTCATTTGCTCTTCTGCTACGATCTAAGTGTAGTTCATTGTTATGGTAATTTTAGACTTTTTAAAGTATTATTAAGAAGTACCCGTAAGTAATGGACATGAACACAGGTTGTGGTTCACTTACTGTTTCATGACTGTTAATGTAATTTTTGTTGTGTTCATTATATTATTTTTCAATTGACGTTATTAACATCATGTTGTAAGTAAATTAAATACAGTATACTACTAAGAAAATAAATCAATCTTTTTTATAATTTTTAATTTCCTTTTTTATTTCCTAATTTTATCTGAATCTATATTTTTTTTAATTGTTTTCTTTCTCTCGCTTTTCCTTTTTCACTTCCGTATTTTAAACGCAGAAGAAATATGGCAAATGCCTGTTGTTATTCGGTTGAGAAGCTTTTATCATCCAGTCTGCTCTCAAAAAAGCTCAAAGTTAGAATTTATAAAATAATTATATTCCCAGTTCTTCTGTTTGGTTGTGATACTTGGACTCTCAATTTGAGAGAAGAGCAGACGTTAAGGGTGTCTGAGAATAAGGTGTTTAGAAAAATATTTGGGGCTAAAAGGGATGAAGTTACAGGAGAATTGAGAAAGTTACACAAAGCAGAACTGCTTGCATTGTATTTTTTTATATGTTTTATTTAACGACGCTCGCAACTGCAGAGGTTATATCAGCGTCGCCGGATGTGCCGGAATTTTTGTCCCGCAGGAGTTCTTTTACATGCCAGTAAATCTACTGACATGAGGCTGTCGCATTTAAGCACACTTAAATGCTATCGACCTGGCCCGGGATCGAACCCGCAACCTTGGGCATAGAAGGCCAGAGTTATACCAACTCGCCAACCAGGTCGACGCTTGCATTGTATTCTTCACCTGAAATAATTAGGGATATTAAATCCATACGTTTGATATGGGCGGCGCATGTAGTACGAATGGACTAATCCAGAAACGCATATAGAGTATTAGTTGGGAGGCCGGAGGGAATAAGACCTTTGGGGAGGCCGAGATGTAGATGAGAGGATGATATTAAAATGGATTTGAGGAAGGTGGGATATGACGGTAGGAAGTGGATTAATCTTGCTCAGGGTAGGGACCAATGGCGGGTTTATTTCAAGGCGGCAATGAACCTCCGAGTTCTTTAAAAGCCGTAAGTACCCTAGGTAATTGAGTATTTTATGAAAGTTCGATTCTTGCTTCCTTTCTTCATTTTGTCTTCAAATATTATTTTTTGCTTCCTTGTCCGCTTGAGTTCATTTTTTCTTTTCCATCTTTTTTCCGACTATCTTTGTCTCTCTTTCTCTTCCTAACATTACAATTTTTTTCCTTATTTCCCATCTATACTTCGTTCCATAATGTCTGATAGGAGATGTAAACATTGCCGGCAGAGGAGAAGAGAAGTATAATTGCTATTCAACCAATGGCGGAGATCTCCTTCTACGCTTGCCTTTAAGTTTGGCGGGGATAGAACGCTTCAGACCGCCCAACGTCAAGTCTAGCGTGGAATGAGCAATTGTACTACTCTTCTTCTCTGCCGGTATTTGATTACATCTCCTGGCAGACATTATGGAACGAAATAAGTTCCCTTTTTTATTTTTACTTTTGTCGTTCCGTTCTGTCTCTCTTTCTTATTTCTTCCTTCTTTTGAATTAACCATATATTTTTATTTAGTAATTTCCTTGCCTTATTTTTCTCCTCTTTCTTCGGATATAAGAATTGAAGTGATTTTTTACTTGGTTATTTAAGGGGAGGGGACGGTATTTTTTTCGTGAAAAATGAGTAAATAAAAAAAAATTCTTAAAAATACTCTGTGTTATGTGTGGAATGCATAGCATAATATTTTGTGGGTATTTGTGCCCCTATCGGATGTTGAGACGCCATTTTTAAACTTCCTGCGTTATGAATTTTTAAATCACTCGTCCCCTTTTATTGTTGTTTTCGGTAAATTGAATTTAAAAATTTTTTTTCTTTAAAATACTCTTTGATATGTGTGGAATGTATTGCATAACATTTCGTGGGTATTTGTGCCCTTATCGGATGTTGAGACGCCATTTTTAAACTTCCTGCGTTATGTATTTTTAAATCACACGTCCCCTTTTATTGTTGTTTTCGGTAAATTGAATTAAATTTTTTTTTCTTTAAAATACTCTTTGATATGTGTGGAATGCATAGCATAACATTTTGTGGGTATTTGTGCCCTTATCAGATGTTGAGACGCCATTTTTAAACTTCCTGTGTTATGTATTTTTAAATCACACGCCCCCCCTTTTATTGTTGTTTTCGGTAAAATTTAATTTTTTTTTCTTTAAAATACTCTTTGATATGTGTGGAATGCATTGCATAACATTTTGTGGGTATTTGTGTCCTTATCGGATGTTGAGACGCCATTTTTGAACTTCCTGCGCTATGGATTTTTAAATCACTCGCCCCCTTTTATCGGTTTATAGTAACTTCATTTTTTTTTTGCTACATTGCCAGACAAAAATGGATATAACTTCTGAACTATTAAAGATACATGCATGAAATTTAGAACACACATTCTTTAGACTATTAGAAAACTTTTCTCTGTAGCAGAATTTTGTTAATTGATTTCATTTTAAAACTACGTCCGTTTGTTTGCAAGAAATGAAATCAGAAAATTGTTATTAAATTTTAATTGTTTATTTTACAAACGTAGGGACTAATATCAAAATTCTGTTACAGACAGTTTGCAGATCATGCTTTTGCAAGTACATTGCAAAAAGATGGATGAATCTACCTTTAAAAATGGTTTAAATATATCGGTTTTAGTAAAATCCTGCATTGGTTATATTTTTTTCAAATCTGGGTCCCAAAATAAGTTTTTTTTTTTCGAAATATTTATTTTTGGTTGAGTTGCTACAACTATGAGCTTTCTACATAGAAAAAATTAATATTTTACACCAGATAGGAAAAAAGTTAAAAAAAATGCCATCCTCTCCCCCTTAGCGACGCTGTATCAACTACGAGGTTATTTAGCGTCGATGGAATTGGTAATAGCGAGTTGGTATTTGGCGAGATGAGGCCGAGGATTCGTCATAGATTACCTCACATTCGCCTTACGATTGGGGAAAATCTTGGAAAAAAACCCAACCAGGTAATATCAGCCCAAGCGGAATCGAACCCATTACTTACAGCAACCCCGGATCAATAGACAAACACGCTACCCTGTGATCCGGTGGTTAATTGAAATGATAATTTTTCTGCAAAACTTTACTGCGTCTCGATTCATAATGTTTTATTAAGGTTTTTAATTTGTTAATGCATGTGTATATTGATATTTTCTATTATACTTCCTGGCATACAATTTCTAAGTAAGATACATACAGAGCTTTTATTTCAAAACTTCTCAGTCTAAATAAAAATTATTTAAATTGAATTCAATTTAAACAAAAAACACGTCAATTTAGATATTGAGGGGGAAGTCTGAAATCAGGGTAAAATGCATTTTATATTTCACCCTCACCTTCCAGTCTCCCCCACTTTGAAATTTCAAATGGCACCCTTATATTTTTACACTTAAATGTGAAAGAGCATTCGATTGTTTATATACCTCATTCATTTGTTTTCGCATCTTTTGTTTTCTATCGTCGCCTGGTAACCTGTATTTTTGTTATTATAATTTGATTGTAGTATGAAAACACAGCTTAGTTTGTGTAATTTCCTAAATTTAATCAATAAGGATGATTTATGTTCTCTCTTGAAGGGTATACACTATTTTAAAATAATTTAATACACAAACATAACTTTTATATGAAATAAATGCTCAATAAGTTTTTTTAGTTTTATTCTCCTCAACTCCAATTAACAATAATAACAATCCAGGTTGCCAGGCGACGATATAAAACAAAAGATGAGAGAACAAATGAATGAAATGTATAAACAATTGAATGCTCTTTCATATTTAAGTATAAAAATATAGGGGTGCCATTTGAAATTTCAAAGTGGGGGAGGCTGGGGTGTGGAGGGTGAAATCTAAAATGCAATTAAGCCTGGTTTCAGACTTCCCTCTCAATATCTAAATTGACGTGTTTTTTGTTTAAATTGAATTCAATTTAAATAATTAGTTATTTAGACTGGGAAGTTTTGAAATGAAAGCCCTGTATGTTGATTTCAAAGTTAATATTTGACAGAATCATTATTTGAGCCGTTCAGAGCAAAATTGGTGTAAGTCAAAATTGGGTAATGAGGTTTAAAGTAAAAATTCTGTAAAATACATCGCAAAATAGCAATTAATATGGCCTTCTTGCTAACCACTGGCTGCTAATAGCTTAAATAAATTGAATATTAATTGCTACTTTGCGCTATATTTTACAGAATGTTTACTTTAACCCTCATTACCCATATTTGACTTACACCACTTCTTCTCTGAACGGCTCATTTCTAAAAATAAATTTGTTGACCAAAACGCAATAACTAGGGAAGAAAAATCTTGCAGATCTTGTGTTACAGTTGGAAATAAAGTTTGTCAAAACAATTCAAATGAAACGGTTGGGAACAAGTATTCTGATGTTAAGCCTATTCTTTGGTTAATGAAGTAATATTTTTTTTTTTTTATTATTCTAAAAATAATTTTCATTTCTTGATAAGTTACTCTATATAATAAAATATAATTGGGTATAACTTGCATGAAAATAAGAATGGAACAGGCAATTATGTCGTTCGGTTTTAATTTCTGTATATTTTCCATTAAAATACTTCGTTATTGTTTTGTTCTTTTGGGCATAAAGTCTTGCTCTCTTTTCTGTAACGACTTAATGACCCATTTAGCCTTGTTGATATTAGACAATCACTCAACCTTGAGTTCTACAAAAAGCTTTCGATACGGTCAATCACAGTATACTTTTGAATAAAATGGATAGATTAGGAATTAATGGAATTGCTTTAAAATTATTTAAATCTTACTTAAGTAACAGAACTCAAGCAACTAAAATAAATGATCACCTTAGTAAATCACGTAACATTGATATAGGTGTACCTCAGGGGACGATTTTAGGTCCTGTTTTGTTTTTAATATATATCAACGATTTACTTCAAATTGACATTGAGAAATATTCTGGTACACTGTATTCTTATGCTGATGATACTGTGGTTATATTTAGCGGTTCGAGTTGGAATGAAACTTATCAAAATTCTAACAGTGGTATTAATATTATTAAAGAATGGCTGGATGCTCACTTACTTTCTTTGAACGTTTCTAAAACAAAATTAATACCATTTTCATTAACATCACATGGCCTTGAGCAACTAGAAATAAATAATAATATAAGTATAACTATACATGATTGTAATCTACCTACTTGCTCATGTAACGCTTTGAGTATATCCTCACAAGTTAAATATTTAGGCATTATTATTGACCAACATTTAAAATGGGACAAGCATATCTCCTTTCTGTGTAACAGATTGCGTAAAACAATCCACAAATTTTCCATTCTACGCTCTTATTTACCTGTTTATGTTCTGCGTACTGTGTACTTAGCTCTGTTTCAATCAATAATTCAGTATGGTATTTTAGGTTGGGGAGGAATGGCAAAATCGACTCTCCGTCCTTTAAATCTGCTCCAAAAAAGAATTATCAAAATTTGTCTATATAAACCTTTTGATTACCCAACAAAATTAATTTTTCAGGAATTTAGCGTATCAAATCTAGAACAAATTTATAAACAAAAATTGCTGATTTACTTCCATAAAAACCACAATAAATTTAAATATGATCCTCATGAATACCAGACGAGACAAAACTACAGTTTCTTTCTAAATACTCCCAAATGCCACACAACTGCTGGATTAAAACACAGCAGAAATTTTGGACCCAAAATATATAATACATTAATTAGAGCTTACCCTGAGCTAAGTACACTTAACACACATAGATTTAAGAAACAAATCAGATTAATTATTTAATTGTTTAAGCTAATTGAGTTAAAATTGTTACTCTAATATTCATGTACTTCTGTATTTTCTATTTGTATATAGACCCTGTTATTACATGCTGTATGTATTTTACCATTTATTAATGTGATCGTGCTCAATGAACTCTCGTAATTTTGTGATATATTTTGTATAACTGATCTGAACTGCACCCGAGCACGAGCTTCTGCTCTTTCGGGCTGCAATGCCTAATGTAGCTCAAGTGTATAGTATTAATAAATATTATTATGATTATAAAAAAAAATGTGCTCACTATTTTCCGTGTTTTCTCACAAGAGGGATTCATGTACCATTTTAATGCTTTCAAGTTTCGATTCAAATCGCGCATGTTTTCTAAGAGACAGATTTGAGACCAGTCAGGGTAAAGGCTGGTTCACAATAAACCGGAAACGGAAACGACAAGAGAACGGAAGTAATGTTAAAATAAATGTATTTAAATATGAGCATTCACAATAGCTAATTGTGAATGCTCACATTTAAATACATTTATTTCATTTTGAATCTTGCGTACACTACTTTTAACACTTGAATATAAGTAATTGATTAACTAGTGGACTTACTCGTGTTAATTATGTAAGTCTGTGCGGCTTACAGCTGTTTCGGTGCTTCATCACACCATCCTCAGAGCCTACTAGATCTCGGCGTCATCTCATACTTCTCTACCTGATGTGTGGCTGCGTTTGATTGTTGAAAAGTGTTGAAAAGTGGAGTCAAATTGTGTGTGTACTGAAATTGATCTGTGTGTTGAGAATTTGATCGGGGCGTGTTTTAGTGGGTATGTATAAATAAATTAATTCGACCACACAGGTGTATACAATCTCACATGTAATAGTTGCGACAAGTTCTACATTGGACAGACAGGCAGATCATTCCAAACACGCTACAAAGAACACATTAAAGCAATAACCAGAGGACACAATACATCTACATATGCCGAGTCTACACCTGTGGAATAACGGTCAGCGCGTCTGCCCGCTAAACCAGGTGGTCCGGGTTCGAATCCCGGTCGGGGCAAGTTACCTGGTTGAGGTTTCTTCCGGGGTTTTCCCTCAACCCATTATGAGCAAATGCTGGGCAACTTTCGGTCTAGACCCCGGACTCATTTCACCGGCATTATCACCTTCATTTCATTCAGACGCTAAATAACCTAGATGTTGATACAGCGTCGTAAAATAACCCAATAAAACAAATACATACGCCGATCACATAACCAATGCTAACCATACATTCAATAACATAAATGCGGACATGGAAATCCTACACATACAACCCAAGAACCAAAAACTCAACATACTAGAACAATACGACATATATACATACACACTAAAACACACCCCGATCAAATTCTCAACACACAGATCAATTTCAGTACACACACAAACAAACAAATAAACAAACAAACAAACAAACTATAAATAAACGAATACATAAACGAACAAGTAAATAAACAAACGAATAAATAAGCGAACGAATAAACAAACGAACGAATAAATAAACGAATAAACGAACGAAAAATAAACAAACGAACGAACAAATAAACGAATAAACGAACGAAAAAATAAACAAACGAACGAAAAAATAAACAAACGAACGAATAAATAAACGAATAAACGAACGAAAAAATAAACAAACGAACAAATAAACGAATAAACGAACGAAAAAATAAACAAACGAACAAATAAACGAATAAACGAACGAAAAATAAACAAACGAACAAATAAACGAATAAACGAACGAAAAAATAAACAAACGAACGAATAAATAAACGAATAAACGAACGAAAAAATAAACAAACGAACGAACAAATAAACAAACAAACGAACGAAAAAATAAACAAACGAACGAACAAATAAACAAACAAACGAACAAACAAATAAACAAAGGAACAACAAATAACCAAACGAACGAACAAATAAACAAACGAACGAACAAATAAACAAACGAACGAACAAATAAACAAACAAACGAACAAATAAACAAACGAACAAACAAATAAACAAACAAATGAACAAATAAACAAACGAAAAAACAAATAAACAAAGGAACAAACAAATAAATGCAGGAACAAGCAAATAAATAAAGAAACAAGCATATACATAAGCAAACAAATAAATGAGTAAACAAATGAATAAGCAAACAAATAGATAAGCAAACAAACCAATACGCAATCAAACAAATAAGCAAACAAACAAATATATAAACAAACGCATAAATAATCGAACAAATAAATAAATAAATACATAAACAAATAATTAATAGACAACTAAATAAACAAATAAAATATATATGTAAATAAATAAATAAATAAAACCCTCAAACTTCCCCACTACATTTATTTCAATAATATTTCAATTCTCGTTCTCGTTGTCTTTTCCGTTCCCGGTTTATTGTGAACCAGGCTTAACTGGGCTATCTCAAGCTGCGCTCATTCTCATAAGATCTTCTTCTTCTTGTTCTATGGTACAACAGCCTTCTTAGGCCAGACCGCCTCAATAATTGTCCTCCATCTGGTTCTGTCCCGCGCTTCATTTTTCCAGCGGCTTACTCCGATTGACTTCAAATCTTTTTCAACATCGTCGAGCCATCTTGTTGCTGGTCGTCCCACTTTTCTTACTGTGTAGAATGGGTCGGTAAGAGTGACTTTTTACATGGCTTATCATCATCCATCCTATATAGATGGCCTAGCCATCTCAGTCTGTTGGCCTTGATCACTTTAATTACATAAGATATTCTTCCGTTCTGGTAAAATCACTTTTCTTTTTATTTTAATTCGTGCAGGAAAGATTGAGACATAAAAAACGAATGTAGTAAAAGTTATAAAATAAACAAAATGTTAAATTGTCGCTCCACAAGAAGACTGTGACGTACATTTGTAAAGGCCGGCATCTAGAATATCGAAATTCTTCCAGTATTTTCAATTACGACCTACGAAATAAATCGATCCATTGAAGTTAGACTGCCTGCACAACTTTGCCATCTGTTGTAATTTTTACAAGTAGTTCCACAAAATCTCCCTCTGTGGCGCTGGTGTGCACGATCAGTCAGTACGAGGAATCTGTACCGCGTTCTAATAAAACTTTCATAGTATCTGTGGAACGTAGGTGTGAAAGACACGGTTGTCTTGTCTCCATGGAGATGTGAATTTCATTATATTTCATAAGCTGACGTAATTTAAATCATGTTATGTAAATAAGATTGGTAATTTCTTTCGATAAATGTTGTTAAAATATATATTAAGTGCATCAATTTGCAGGGCTTCTGTAAATTTATTTCGTTGCCTGTAAATGGAGCAGACTTAGACAGATCGATCGATGAAAGTATAAGATATTAAAGTATTTTTTGTTGAGCTCTATTTTAGTTATTGTAGAAGGCATAATTCTCGTACAACGAATCCAAATTTGTTCTCTACGTCTCTAAACGTATATTTATTTTCATTGTAAATATAGGCCCTTACCTATGTCCGTTTTAATCTGTCATTTAAACACACTGTCGTACTGTACATGTTTCTGCCCAATACAATGCCACACTCCATGCAAAACACGTCACTAGTCTCGTCCATTTATTTATTATTTATGTATTTAATTATACATTATTTATTTATTCATTAATTTATTCATTTTTTATTTTTTATTTATTTACTCATTTTTTATTTATTCACTTTTTACTTGTTTACTCACTTTTTATTTGCTTATTTACCTACTACCTCACTTACCTATCTGTTTGCTTATTTATTTATTTATTCATTATTCATCCTGCATTTATTTATTATTTATTTATTTACTTATTCATTATTTATTTTTTATTTATTCATTGCTTATTTTTTATTTATTCATTATTTATTTATTCTTTATTTATTTTTTATTTATTCAATATTTATTTATTTATTTATTTACGTATTTATTTATTCATTCATTTTCTATTTATTTACTCTTTTATTTACTTACTACCTATTTATTTATTTATTTATTCATGTAATTATTTATTTATTCAATTATTCAGTTATTCTTTTATTCATTTATTTATTCACTATTTATTTATTTAATTATACATTATTTATTTATTCATTAATTTATTCATTTTTTTTATTATTTATTTATTTACTCATTTTTTATTTATTTGCTTACTTTTTACTTATTTACTCACTTTTTATTTACTTATTTACCTACCAACTCACTTACCTACTCACCTACCTATCTATCTATCTATCTATCTATCTATCTATCTATCTGTCTGTCTGTCTGTCTGTCTGTCTGTCTGTCTATCTACCTATCTATTTTTTTATTATTTATTTATTTATTCATTATTTATTTTTTATTTATTCATTACTTGTTTCTTATTTATTCATTATTTATTTATTCGTTTTTTATTTATTTACTATTTTATTAGTTACTACCTACTTATTTATTTATGTAAATATTTATTTATTCATTTACTCATTTATTTATTTATTCATTCGTTTATTCATTTATTTATTTATTCATTTATCCATTCATTTATTTATTTGTTTATTTATTTATCCATTTATTCATTCATTCATTCATTCATTCATTCATTCATTCATTCATTTTAGCTTCGTATAATATAAATGGATCCAAACTTGACAGTCGTACTAAAATAGTTTTCTAGAGCTGAAATTCAGGACATTTTTATCCTGCGACTCACTTGTGAAGCAGAAGTGGAGTGGAGACTTGTATCTTAGCAACGGGGAGCTTTCACAAACTTTACTCATGCAAATATTGACTGCCGAGACTAGGCAATGTTGAGATGTCGCTAAAATGAGTGGACCAATCAGGGAATGCTACCCGGCGGCGTTACATATGTAACAGGAAGAAATAAACTTGGAGATCGCAACTGTTTCTAAAAGGATATTCCGAACTATCCTTCTCAAGTATGTCAATAATATTACAGCATTTAGGGAAGAAAAGTTTCGAGACGAACTCATTGAAGTTTCCGTGTCCACGAACAACTATAGCCTAGCCTTCAGTTTTATTCAAATGGGCAAACTTTTGAACTCTGCAGCGTATATACTAGCAGGTTGGTATAAAATAATATAATATGGTCATTTTAATTATTTAAATTTATTCATGTTGATTTGTTTAATTTTTAACATGTTAATTTATAAAATTTTTTGACTGGAGATTTTTTATTTATAAGCGCCTATTGTAATTGCATATTTTGTCGAAGGCCGTTGTGAAGTATGGCTACTATAAAAATAACGATTTAAATTTTATTAACTCGCATATACGAAAATGTTTTGACAAGTAATACATAAAATCAATGCGAATTGAGCATTAGCATTCCTCTGATGGATTTTCCTCACTCTTAAAATTTTTCATTAGTTTTCAGCATATTAAGTTAACATGGATTCGAACGCCTGTAATAATAAAATGTCTGCGAGATCGGGGTTTCTGAAAAAGGTTCAGTTTTATTGAATTGTGAAGTAATTCAATAAACTAGCTGTTTTCGAACTGTTAATTATATACGGAACTATTGGAGCTAAATCATAAGAATTTTTCAATGCTTAAAACACTACGGGCGGGACAAAATACTTCTATCTATGACATATTATCTGAATTGGCCTTCATTTCACCGTCCATAGCAACCTAAACTATGACTTATTCACTTGTTTCTGTGGCCAGCTCACAACCCACCAATTTTTTTATCACACGGTGCAACGATCCTTCCGTAACAAGATTTTTACTATCCTTTAGTAACACGATTTTTACTGTCCTTTCGTAACAAGATTTTTACGAACCTTTCGTAAAAATATTTTTACGAACCTTTCGTAACAAGATTTTTACGGTCCTTTCCTAACAAGATTTTTATGATCTGATTCGTACCATCCGTTTCATTACAGTATTATTACAATCAATTTCGTAATAAGATTTTTACGATCCGTTTCGTAATACAATTTTTATAATTCGTATTCTTAACTAAATTTTTACTATCTTTTCGTAACAATATTTTTACGATCCTTTCGTAACAAGATTTTTTATGATACTTTCGTAACAAGATTTTTACAATCTTTTCGTAACAAGATTTTTACAATCTTTTCGTAACAAGATTTTGTGTCCTTTCATAACAAGATTGTTACGATCATTTCGTAACAAGATTTTTACGGTCCTTTCGTAACAAGATTTTTACGGTCCTTTCGTAACAAGATTTTTATGGTCTTTTCATAACAAGATTGTTACGATCATTTCGTAACAAGATTTTTACGGTCCTTTCGTAACAAGATTTTTACGGTCCTTTCGTAACAAGATTTTTACGATCATTTCGTGACAAGATTTTTATGGTCTTTTCATAACAAGATTGTTACGATCATTTCGTAACAAGATTTTTACGGTCCTTTCGTAACAAAATTTTTACGGTCCTTTTGTAACAAGATTGTTATGGTCCTTTCAGAACAAGATTTTTACGACGTGGTTCGTACTATCCGTTTCATTACAGTATTATTACGATCCATTTCGTAAAAAGAATTTTTACGGCCCGTTTCGTAATGCAATTCTTATAATTCGTGTTCTTAACTAAATTGTTACTATCTTTTCGTAAAACTATTTTTACGATACCTTGTTAACAAGATTTTTACGGTCCTTTCGTAACAAGATTTTTACGATCATTTCGTGACAAGATTTTTATGGTCCTTTCATAACAAGATTGTTACGATCATTTCGTAACAAGATTTTTATGGTCCTTTCATAACAAGATTGTTACGATCATTTCGTAACAAGATTTTTATGGTCCTTTCATAACAAGATTTTTACGATCATTTCGTAACAAGATTTTTATGGTCCTTTCATAACAAGATTGTTACGATCATTTCGTAACAAGATTTTTACGGTCCTTTCGTAACAAGATTCTTACGATCATTTCGTAACAAGATTTTTACGGTTCTTTCGTTACAAGATTTTTTACCATACAGTACTTTCGTAACAAGATTTTTACCGTCCTTTCGTACCAAACTTTTTACGATCCTTTCGTAGCAAGATTTTTACGGTTCTTCTGTACCAAACTTTTTACGATCCTTTCGTAACAATATTTTTACGGTCCTTCCGTAACAAGATTTTTGCGGTCCTTTCGTAACAAAGTTTTTACGATCTGATTAGCACTATCCGTTTCATTACAGTATTATTACGATGCGTTTCGTAATAAAATTTTTATAATTCGTGTTTCTAACATGATTTTTACTATCCTTTTCGTTACAGGATTTCAAATATCTTTTCCGTTACAGCATTTTTACTATCCTTTGCGTTGCAGGATTTTACTATCTTTTCTGTTACAAGATTTTTACTATCCTTTCCGTTACAGGATTTTTACGATCCGTTTCATAACGAGATTTTTACGATCCGTTTCGTTACAACATTTTTACATTACGTTTCCACGACAAGATTTTTACGATCCCTCTTATTACAATATCTTCACGATTCCTTTCGTTACAATATCTTTGCGATTTGTTTCGTTACAAGATTTTTACGATCCGTTTCATTACAAGTTTTCCATTGTTTCATAACAAGATTTCTGCTACATTTTCCTAACATAATTGATATTATCTATTTCAGTGAGTCAGTGTTGAGAATCATTAGTTTCAGAATCCAGTGATAGGAATTGATTTTCTATGGCATGGCGTAATGCTAATATTCTTAACCTCAACACACTGAAGAGTTCTTAATATAAGGAGATGATAGGAAAATCCTGTACTCACTTCACAAAGCAGACTTCAACCTTAAAGAGGAAGAAATGAAGGATTGTAATAGGCTTAGTAATGTGGAACCGCATAATTACAATGGTAAGGTTCTAGACCAGAGAGAGGCTCATTAGGTTAGTTCTAAGCACTAGACCTAGTCCTTTGCTGGTGTATTGTTCGTACCTCTTTAACAACAAATTCTTAATACTATTAATCCAGTTACGTTCGACAAAGTCTTTGGAATCTTCACAACGATGCCAGAAGCAAACTTTAACTTTTTGTTTATTTTGAGCATCATTAAGTCGTTGAAACCTAAACTGATTGCGGAATCGTTCGTGAAGCAGTGACAAAAATTGCGGACTCTGAATTATCGGCTCTCTTAATAAGTAACGTTTTTTCGTAAGTCAATACGATGTTGGTAAACTCTCAGTAAGAAATTAGGTCTTCGCCAGATTACTACACCATACAGTATAATCTTGACATTGCCGTCTATGTATGTATTGGCCTGTCTTCTTTACATTCGGAATAACATTAATAATTACACAGCATGTACTTCTGTCATAAATATTCTACAAGGAATAATACAAATTTATATACTGACAAATGTAAATACAGTATTACTCAAAATAGTTTTTTATTCTTTGCTTTCAAATTATTTAATAGTCTACCTGTTTATGTAAGGAATCTTCCATTCCGAACTTTTAGGACACGAATTAGGACTATATTATTGGCAAATCCATTGTATGATGTCGATGAGTTTTTTTATATTCATGTATCTTAATTTGTATCCATTGTATGATATCATGTATTTTTAATTGTATATGACGATGCCATACATAATCCACATGTTTTTGCAAAATAAACTATCTATCCATCTATCTATCTATAATCTTCGATTAACGAATGGTTACCGTAATTTACATAAGATCCGATCACAAAAGTGGTCGCTTTATAAGGGTACTAAGCTACAAATTCTTGACGTTGCTGTCTTTTTCTTCTGCACATAACGAAAGGTAGGCTACTTAAAATACAGGGTGTTTCCGAGGTGGTGTTAAAAACTTTCAGAGATGATGGCGAAGGGCTCATGTAACAATTTGAGATAAGGAACTCTGGTCCGGAAATGACCGAGTCGAAAGTTACAAGCAAAAATAATTGTGTGGATATGAAATAATTTGTCATCTGTACATCTTATTTATGTGTATTTATCTGTACATCTTACACATACTGTATTCATCTGACGTTGTTTACTTACAGTATTCCATTCAGTTCGCTGTCTGAGGGGTGGGGACAGGAAACTACACTAAAGCAATGCAGATAGCGTAATGTGTAACGGACATGGTCGGTCCTGATATGCACGTCTGTAGACAGCAGTGTATGTGTACAAGTTGCAGTGTCCAGTCGATCAGTCCTAGTGAAATGGAGGAGTACACGAGAGCGAAATAAGCAGACCTGATTTTCGAATACGGATGAGCCAATGGGAACAGTAGACAAGCTCACAGATTGTATCGGGCTAAGTACCCACGTAGGAGACATCCGGCCCATACCATCTTTCCGCAACTGTTCCAAAGGTTAAGTGAAGGAGGGCACGTGGTGTCAAATTACAATTCCATTTCCACACAACAAGTTTTTCTTATAACTTTCGACTCGGTCATTTACGGACCAGGGTTCCTTATCTCAAATTGATACATGTGCCCTTCACCATCATCCCTGAAAGTTTGTAATACCACCTCGGAAACACTCTGTATATCTTTGTAATGCTACGTAGCTTATATTTATTTTTAGAGCTGTCCAGGTTTGTTTCTGTTTACCTTGTTATTCACGTAATCGATCACAGATTCAAGTAAATGTCCTCGCACTAGTTCACGTCCTATGTACCACGCTGCAGTTAACATTTGTAATCGGTCCCCAACATTACAAGCCTAATTATCATTATCATTATGGCCATTACTATTATTTTAACAATTTTTTTCTGTTCGCTTAATAAGTGCTCTATATTATTCTCTGACCCTGTTGACCCTCTAATAGGGGTGTAATTGAATTTGTGTTATTTTTGTCATTGTTTGTATTTTTTTATTTATATGTGCTATCTGGTAGGATGGAAGAGAAAGCTTTATGGCCTTAATCTTACTAGATGAATGAACGAACGAATAAATAAATGGAGAAACGGAGAAACAAATAAATAAATGAATAAACAAATAAATAAACAAATAAACAAACAAACGAATAATAAATAAACAAATAAATAAATAAACAAGTAAACAAACAAACAAGTAAACGAGCAAACGAACAAATAAATAAATGGACAAGTAAAAGAACGAACAAATAAATAAACGAACCAATAAATAAAGAAACTAATGCATAAACGAACAAATAAATAAAGGAACAAATAAATAAACAAACAAATAAGGAAACTAATAAATAAACGAATAAATAAAACAAACAAATAAATAAAGGAACAAATAAATAAAGGAACTAATAAATAAACGAACAAATAAATAAAGAAACAAATAAATAAAGGAGCAAATAAATAAAGGAACATATAAGTAAAGGAACTAATAAATAAAGGAACAAAAAAATAAAGGAACAAAAAAATAAAGGAACAAATAAATGAACGAACAAATAAGTAAACGAACAAATAAGTAAACGAACAAATAAGTAAAGAAACAAATAAATAAAGCAACAAAGAAATAAAGGAACAAATAAGTAAAGGAAATAATAAATGAAGAAACAAATAAATAAAGGAACATATAAGTAAAGGAACTAATAAATAAAGGAACAAAAAATTAAGGAACATAAAAGTAAAGGAACTAATAAATAAAGGAACAAAAAAATAAAGGAACAAAAAAATAAAGGAACATATAAGTAAAGGAACTAATAAATAAAGGAACAAAAAACAAAGGAATAAAAAGCAAAGGAACAAATAAATAAACGAACAAATAAATAAACGAACAAATAAGTAAACGAACAAATAAATAAAGGAACAAATAAATAAAGGAACAAATAAATAAAGGAACAAATAAATAAAGGAACAAATAAATAAACGAACAAATAAATGAACGAACAAATAAGTAAACGAACAAATAAATAAAGGAACAAATAAATAAACGAACAAATAAGTAAACGGACAAATAAATAAACGAACAAATAAATAAAGGAACAAATAAATAGACTAACAAATAAATGAACGAACAAATAAGTAAACGAACAAATAAATAAAGGAACAATAAATAAAGGAACAAATAAATAAAGGAACAAATAAATAAAGGAACAAATAAATAAACGACCAAATAAATGAACGAACAAATAAGTAAACGAACAAATAAATAAAGGAAAAAAATAAATAAAGGAACAAATAAATAAACGAACAAATAAATACAGGAACAAATAAATAAGGAACAAATAAATAAACGAACAAATAAATAAAGGAACAAATAAATGAACGAACAAATAAGTAAATGAACAAATAAATAAAGGAACAAATAAATGAACGAACAAATAAGTAAACGAACAAATAAATAAAGGAAAAAAATAAATAAAGGAACAAATAAATAAACGAACAAATAAATACAGGAACAAATAAATAAGGAACAAATAAATAAACGAACAAATAAATGAACGAACAAATAAGTAAACGAACAAATAAATAAAGGAACAAATAAATGAACGAACAAATAAATGAACGAACAAATAAGTAAATGAACAAATAAATAAAGGAACAAATAAATGAACGAACAAATAAGTAAACAAACAAATAAATAAAGGAACAAATAAATAAACGAACAAATAAATGAATGAACAAATAAGTAAACGAACAAATAAATAAACGAACATAATAAATAAACGAACAAATAAATGAACGAACAAATAAGTAAACGAACAAATAAATAAAGGAACAAATAAATAAACGAACAAATAAATAAAGGAAAAAATGAATAAATAAACAAATAAAACAAACAAAAAATAAATAAACAATCAAACAGATAAACAAACAAAAATATAAATAAATAAATAAAACCCTCAAAATTTTCACCTGGCTGGGAACCAGCGGTTTAGATCATATAACTGTGCCGCGGGATTTAAATCACACCTTCGGTGTGTCACATGTCCAAAAAGGTTACAAAAACACGGAGTTCAGACACGTCGTCACTTCTCTTGCCAAAATTTAATCATCTTCATCGGTGGTCAGATGGTTACAATGCTTGCCCTTACATCAGAGATTGGCGTGTTAAAACCGGAAATAGGACAATGAATTATTAAATCATTAGCATGGCTTCCCCTGGGGTTCCGTGTCGTAGGTTTATGACAAGTAAAGAATTCTATCCCTGATATAGAATTCCAGGAAAAATGTTTCAGTCATCGCCCTTTCAGCGTGAATTTCAACGCTCAATAAACTTTAATGTTGAAGACGTCATTAAATAAGATATGAACTATTGTTACTGATTCTGTGCAATAAAGTAGATTCACCCTTCATGATGCATCACAGCCGAAATTCATGATGGGAGATTTATTTATAAGGTGAAAGTGAAGAAATTACCCTCCTACGGGAAGAAAGAGTTTGAAAGTAGTTCAGTTGATTTTATTTTACGTGGCAGAATACTAACAATTGAATAACAACTTTTGTAGTCAGTCAGTAAATTCGCTGACAAGTTGAGAATGGAAATTAAACACATTAAGTGAATGGTCTGAAAGTAAAACAAAGATCACAATCCTTTAATTACACCAAAAGAATAAAAGCATAGTAACAGATTTGAATGAGAGCTAGGTTGTTGTTTTATGTTAATTTTTTTTATTATTATTCTCTCTGTTAGAGAGTTTACATCTGTTTAACGTTTCGGCCAATGAATTAGCAATTCAAGTTTGGAGGAGTCTCTCAACTTCCTGGCAGGTTAGAATTAAAAAGTTAGCTCAGTAACCCCCCCCCCCCCCAATCTCCAGGCATCTCGCTTGTATAATGGACACCACTTGCTGCTCACTTGTCTGTACTCATGCGCCAGAATTCAATCTATTGCCGAAAAAAAGTTTATACACAAACATTTTTTCATTCTGTCCGTTGCAGATTTGGAGATACGAAATGGTAAAACATAAGTTTTATCTGGATGGAAACGATCGGGTTATAAATAAGGGAATGTGATAACCCGTATTCATACAAGATTACTGCCACTTGTTTCACAAGTTACTGGAACTGCTGTACAATAATAGTAATAATAATAATAATAATAATAATAATAATAATAATAATAATAATAATAATAACAGTTATATTACCAGTTGTTCTGTATGGTTGTGAAACTTGGACTCTCACTTTGAGAGAGGAACAGAGATTAAGTGTGTTTGAGAATAAGGTTTCTAGGAAAATATTTGGGGCTAAGAGGGATGAAGTTGCAGGAGAATGGAGAAAGTTACACAACGCAGAACTGCACGCATTGTATTCTTCACCTGACATAATTAGGAACATTAAATCCAGACGTTTGAGATGGGCAGGGCATGTAGCACGTATAGGCGAATCCAGAAATGCATATACCAAGAATGTTAGTTGGGAGGCCGAAGGGAAAAAGACCTTTGGGGAGGCCAAGACGTAGATGGAAAGATAATATTAAAATGGATTTGAGGGAGGTGGAATATGATGATAGAGACTGGATTAATCTTGCTCAGGATAGGGACCAATGTCGGGCTTATGCGAGGGCGGCAATGAACCTGCGGGTTCCTTAAAAGCTATAAATAATAATAATTATAATAATAATAATAATAATAATAATAATGGTGGTAATGATGATGATAATAATAATAGTAATAGCAGTAATAATAATACAATATAATGTTAATGATGGTGATAATATAGAAGTAATAATACTTACTTACTTGTTTTTAAGGAACCCGGAGGTTCATTGCCGCCCTCACATAAGCCTGCCATTGGTCCCTATTCTGAGCAAGATTAATCCACTTATTTGAAGGATTCGTAACAAGCTGTTTTTTACGGTGATGGGTTGTTAGCCATTCGCCCAACCCCCAAGCTGGAGGGGCACCCCTCATCGCCTGTCCGCGACTGCTTATTCAATATATTCATAGATACCCTCCATATATAGAGAAATAATAATAATAATAATAATAATAATAATAATAATAATAAGAAGAAGAAGAAGAATAATACTAATAATAATAATAATAATACTAATAATAATAATAATAATAACACAATTTATTAATAAAGTTAATTTGTAACTAATTTTACAGTCGAAATAAGTAAATTGTAGAAATTTGAATCATCGTACGGTATATTACGAAAAGTAAGTTGGTATGGAAGGAGGAAGTAAAGTATAGCAAAAAAAGGGAGGAGGCAAGAAAGAAAGTAAATAGTGTTGGTATATAAGTATGTGCATATAATGCTGTTGTATACGTCCAATTGGGTCGTAAAAATGGCAAGTGTGTTGTGAGGTATAAAATGCATCCTAAACACGATGACTAATGTGAAGTGTTATTGCACCGTGTGTACCGTACATCACAGACAAGATTCTTTCGTGCACAAACCTATTACCAGTACAAGAATAGATGTCATATTAAATTTCTTAACTTCTGCAACCAATGACGAACAATCAATTGATAGTAATAAAACATGAGTAGGACGCTTGATTCCTCACGTCCAATCGAAAACTGCTGTTATAGTGTATGATGACGTCATACAAATTACATAGCGTTTTTAGGTCACGTGTTAATTTTACATTTATCGTGTTTTATTTTCGTTTTATAAAGATATCGAATTTTTTAAATTTTGAATTCGTAATATTGTGACAATTTCCACAAAATATACACGACTTTCAGTTCTCCATTGATAGGAGGAACGTGACTATAGAAGAAGTAATAAATTTAAGAGTAAAGCTAATGGTGTGCTGCAAAGAACAATGATTTATGATTCTGAATATCATTCGAAAGAGCGAAAATTTTACTTCTTCTAGAGAAGCGTGCCGCTTACAATCATTGATCGACTAAATATGTAACTGGACACCTCTAAATACAGTACGGTATGTAATTGGATTTATATAGTAGTTCACGACTTGTACAGAGTGTCCACAGAAAATCTCCGTGATTATAAACAGGTATATCGTCTCTGTAGGTAGTAGTGTATACATTATAATGGTGACACCAAAAAAACTATTAAATGTTAGGTGAATCTTGAATTTGGTATTGCCAGCATAGGGAATTAAAAACAAACACTGAAAATACCTTAGTTTTGTAGTGTGGAGTAGTAGAAACTCGATGTGACCACTGGGAGAGTTGTGGTCCCACCAAACCCTCCCTAAATAGGTTCCTTACTTATATAGCAAAATCATCGTACTTGAATGAAGAAGGCGGCCATATTTCGTTGTTATGACGTAATTTGAGGTGGAGTGGGAGAATAATTATTGCTGTGTCGCCAACTCTGGTGACCATTAATATAATCTTACACACCTAACCAAACTAAAACTAACCTAACCTAAACTAACCTAAACTAACCTAAACTAACCTAACGTACTACACACCTATTTTATCATTCCTCACGTTTAGCACACCCGTTGTAACATTCCTCACATTAGTTTCATTTCGTTGGCCGATATTGGCATCTCTGCTACACCTATAGCCTGTCGTCTGCTGGAAGTCAAGAGTCAAAATGCAACACTGTTACAGTATTTAATCATAGTAATAATTTAGGCCCAAGAATATTTAACAAATTTATATTTAAATATCCTAATCTTGTCAATTCTAATAGTTCTAGTATTAAATTAAAAAAATTATGTATGGATTTTATAAAAAATGAAAAATTGTAAACTTAAATTTATATACTATAATTGCACAGTAGACATAAAACAAATTGTACTGTATAATTATTAATTTCAATTCAGGAATCCGCGCCTGAGCACGAGTTCTACTCTTCAGGGGCGAGCTAAAGTTTTTCTGTATATATTATATTTTGTGCGAGATCGTGGGTATTTGCTTGTTTTCCGCACAGAACCAATACGCGGTAAATGTGAAATACCACATTCAGTATTCCCAACGTAACACACATAACAATTTCCCTCTTCTTACCTCTTAAGCGCGACATTCATTTTACTGCTTTAGGCTTTTAACATATTATTTTTAGAGACGTTTAACATAGTAATAATTATAAATTGGAAACTTACCACTTCAATTTCACCTAAATTGCAAGGTTAATTATTGTTTTTAAATATTTGCAAGAATTAAGTAAAGTCTACTACTCCACGAAATTTATTGCATTTCTGATACAAGTAACATTAAGGAAGCCGTGAAAAAATTAACGAGATTCCAGATGCCGATGTTATTACTGCAATATGTTATATAAATAATATTGTTAAAATTTTAAAATGAAAAATAAATCATTACATAACGTTACCGTTTGTTTTAAGTTCGCATTTATAGACTGGGGGGAAAAAAAGACAGACGTATATCACGGCCTGCTGGAGTATAGATATTTTTGTTTTCTAAAGTTGCCGTCATTAAACAGAAACCAAGATGGAGATTTCATTACAACTAATTAGAAATTCGTCTTTCAGGTATGTAATAAACGATCTTCGCACAAAATAATGTACGATACACGAGCGGTATGTTTGTTTTCATGTTCTCGGAAATTAAAAAAGCTCAACTACGTTTCGCTTTTTCAATCTTTTCCTCGAACATGAAAACGTCAACATACCGCTCTTGTAACGTATATTACTATTATGTTACAATTATTAGCAAAATAATAAATAAATAAATAAATAAATAAATAAATAAATCTATTGGAAATGAAGTGAAACTGCGACTCTGTAATTACGTTTCCTAAGTTGATTCTGTGTTATCTGCAAGAGTTCTTGTGTCGTTGTAATGATAATTGCATATATATTGTACAATAAAATGTGAAATGTGTCGTAGCTGTGATAAAAGTGTTGTAAATTGATTTCCAGCGCTACAATCCCAGTGATAAACGTGTGAATATTCGTTATGAGGCCGTTGGAAGTGGCCATAGGAAACTGCATATTGACCAAATGTTATAAAGCACACCTCACAGACACTCCATATGCACTGCTCTTATCACACAACAGTCATCAAAGCAATATTCCCACTCATGCGATCCGCGTTCCAACATATCTACTGGAATGGATTCAATGGCATCGGAGATATGATCTCGCAGCTGTTGAAGATTCTGAGGCGGTGGGGATACATAGACGATAATATTTTATGTAACCCCATAAGTCGCATACATTCAAGTCGGGGGACCTCGGTGGCCACTTGGAGAAGATTTTGTCTTGGTCTCCAACACGCCCAATCCACCGTCACGAACATTTGCTGCAATGCAATAATGGGAACATAATAAAATACTAATAATTTCAAGGAAAAATTGTTCCGGAGCCGGGTATCGATCCCGGGACCCTTCGCTTAGCGCGCGAACGCTCTACCGACTGAGCTATCCCAGGAACTATACACGACACCGTCACAATCTTTCCTTTTTATATCCACACAACTCAAATGAGCTGACAAGACGCCAGAACTCAACTATGAGTGCACACAAATACTGTGTGACTTAAATTGTGGCTTTCTGTTAACGTACCTCCAGTAACGAATGTATTATGAAAATCTGGCTTTCAAGTAGTCCCGGGATCGATACCCGGCTCAGGAACAATTTTTCTTTGAAATTATTCAAAACCTGCTTTACAGGGAGCTACTACCTGAAAGCCAGATTTGCATAATAAAATACTGGGTAACCCGAACAAATTAAACTCATATTAACTTCTTGAATTCACTTCTGCTGCCATCTGTTGTTTCTGCTACGAATTACATATACTGCAATATTCAAAACAGAAATCCTTTGCTTCGTTCTTTCTTATGACACTAGTATAACGTCCTTAATGTACATCGCCCCAGTCACCAATATCATAAACATTGATCAAAATCTAAAATCAGTTACATGAACACAAACCATCTTCAACACACAATAGAAACAGAAACTCAACAATAGTAACAACAGCCTCCTAGTATACCTACAAATCCTATAGTTCCGTCGCTCTTGTTTCCGACAGCCAATCACGTTGCAGGTCGGCTACATTTAAACGTGTGCGTCTTGTCATTCGCTGCTGATGATGTTATGCATTTCCTAAGGCTCGATAAATACTTAATATAATCTCCCGCCATTTTTGTTCTTTCGTTGGCGTTCGCAGAAAGCACATAAGTACGTTATTTTCCGCTTAATTATTTGCTGAATTACAGTGCGTTTGATTTATTATCATAGGAGCTACGACATGATAATGTTTAACGGTGCGGCAAATAGATTCCTCGTCTGGTAGCTCGGCAACGAAAGAACAAAAATAGCGAACGTTACTACTTACCTAGACTTTATAGAGCCTTCATTCCTGAGGCGTAAGCAAAGAGGAGGAGTCACGCCGGAAACAACAGCGACGCGACTATAACACGCAATTTGACCACAGATGTTAAAGCGTGTATAAATAAACTTAATAATAATCTATACTAATAATAAATCTGTAGCCGAAATTTTTCTGGTAATTTTCGATTTTCCAAAAATAATTGGTCCTAACATATATAATTAACCACCCTGAAACCGAATATCGCTTTTTTGAAATTTTTGTTTTTATGTCTGTCTGTCTGTCTGTCTGTATGTTTGTTACCTTTTCACGCGATAATGGCTGAACGGATTTCGATGAAAATTGGAATATAAATTAAGTTCGTTATAACTTAGATTTTAGGCTATATGGCATTCAAAATACATTATTTAAAAGGGGGGTTATAAGGGGGCCTGAATTAAATAAATCGAAATATCTCGCTTATTATTGATTTTTATGAAAAATGTTACATAACAAAAGTTTCTTTAAAAATAATTTGCGATAAGGTTTATTCCTTGAAAAAGTTTGATAGGTCTGATATTTAATGAGATAAATGAGTTTTAAAACCAATATAACTGCCATCTAAGGCCGTGTAATGAATTAAAAAACAAATGACTTCATCTATAAGGGGCCTTGGACAGAAACAATCGAAAGCTATGAAAGATAGCCTACAGAGAATGTTTCTGTGTTTTTATGAAGTAATATCGGAAGCTAAATTAACCGATTTGTATAATTAATTATTATTTCACCATTGGAAGGTGTACTTTCTCTAGATGGACATAATGCTATAATGTTATTACAGTAACTTCTGATGCAATATAATATAATATAATATAATATAATATAATATAATATAATATAATATAATATAATATAATATAATATAATATAATATAATATAATATAATATAATATAATTTAAGTTATTTGAAGGGTTCAGAACCATAGTGGGCCAAGCGCCATTTACAGAATACGTAGAAAACAAGGGTTAAAATTAAGTTATTACCATAATTCAATGGAAACCTATAGCAAGTAAAATAAAATATACACATTAAATCTAAATGATGCCAATCTGTATTAAGCTATGGTTGCATGTAATAAAAATTAAGAAACATGTTAAAGGAATTGTCATTGCACCAAATGAGTGTCTCTGGACCAAAATGATCGCATTTTAATTATTTGGAACATATTAAACGATTTATCCTGCTATCAAACACGAATGTTCCCTGGATCAAATGTCTTATTTTAATTATGTAATTACTTTATATTTATTTCTAACGGGTGCAGCGGAGCGCACGGGTACGGCTAGTAATAATAATAATATGAAAAGTGAAAAGATTAAAGAAGACACCGGAAGTAAAAGCCCAAAACAAAGACATTCTAAGAAAGAAACTGAATGAGAACGGAAAATGAAGAGTACTCTTATAAAATCTAAAGAAACTTTAATAGTGGTCAGGGAAGTAAGTACTAATGTGTACTCAGAGGGCAATGGTAAAGGTAACTATGAGTAAAAGAATGATTGACAGAAGAAGCTAGAGGAAAGAGAATAGCCACCATATACAGTAGATCAATCTTGAGAGGGAATAATTATATGATAAAAGGAAAAGGAATGAATCATATGAAACCGAAAAGAAAAGTATCTTCGTCATTCTCTTTTACCAATTCAGGGTATAGTCCTCGAACGCCATTGTGGCTTCTAAATTCATTCATTTTTCTGAATGTTTTCCTTTATCCTTTCAGTTGATATTGTAGTACTTGTTTTAGTATTTGTATGATATTTATTTTTGTGCGAGATTGTGCGTATTTGCTTGTTTTCCGCACAGAACCAATACGCGGTAAGTGTGAAATACCACATTGAGTATTCCCAACGTAACACACATAACAATTTCCCTCTTCTTACCGCTTAAGCGCCACATTCATTTTACTGCTTTAGTCTTTTAACATATTATTGTTAGAGACGTTTAACATAGTAATAATTATAAATTGGAAACTTACCACTGCAATTTCAGCTAAATTGCAATGTTAATTATTGTTTTTAAATATTTGCAAGAATTAAGTAAAGTCTACTACTCCACGAAACTTAATGCATTCCTGATACAAGTAACATTAAGGAAGCCGTGAAAAAATCAACAAGATTCCAGATGCGGATGTTATTACTGCAATATGTTATATAAATAATATTGTTAAAATATTAAAATGAAAAATAAATCATTACATAACCTTACCGTTTAAGTTCGCATTTATAGACTGGGGGAAAAAAAGACAGACGTATATCACGGCCTGCTGGAGTATAGTACACACAGAAAACATTTTATAGCAACAATGTTGAAGAAAGATATTTTGCTTTTCCGAAGTTGCCGTCATTAAACAGAAACCAAGATGGAGATTTCATTGCAACTAATTAGAAATTCGTCTTTCAGGTATGTAATAAACGATATTCGCACAAAATAATGTACGATACACGAGCGGTATGTTTGTTTTCATGTCCTCGGAAATTAAAAAAGCTCAACTACGTTTCGCTTTTTCAATCTTTTCCTCGAACATGAAAACGTCAACATACCGCTCTTGTAACGTATATTACTATTGTAATTATCTCTATACATTTCGATCAATTCAACAGTATTTCATGATTTCTTGTTTATTTTTCCTAGTATTAGGGGACCTTTCATAATGGAACTAGGAATCCCGAGTAGTCTAGGAGACTGTTGACTGTTACTGTAATCAAAGTAACAGTTTGTCCTTTGAGCCACTTTCACATGCTTTACACATCCTTTGTCAGTTCGTTGCTAGGTGGTATCTCCATGCTACGATGCGTTATTTCCAAGGGAAATCTCCGCCGCTAGAAGACGAGAGACGTTTCTATTCTATTGCATCTGGAAGTCCAAGACAAGTTGTTTCATGTTATTTTAGTCTGCATATGGGCATGGAAACCCCGGGCATTCTGTGAGAATAAATTGAGCGACAGCGGGGAATACTTACACAGCCTGAAGAGCAGAGAGTGTCTACTGCTCTGACTGAACTTACATTACGGAGCAACTGTGGGCTGAGAACGACGAGGGACCCGAAAGACTCTGAGATAAATCTACCACTTTGTACACTAAATACACAAAACTACCAGAGTTTGATTCTGAAAACTTGGATGAATGGATTTACAGGTTGACAGTGAGATCAGCTCGTGCTACATGAGTTTAATTTTGACGTGAATAATAAATGGTAATACATTTTGCCTGCATCTTTTCCATTCAGATTTCTGATTTTTTACGTGCTATAAGTTTGGTACAAATTTCCCAGCTTAATTTCTCTTCAAGACGAGACCATGCTCAGAATTTTTATCAACAGTAATCTCACTAGAGGTTTTGATTTATCAACAGTAATCTTACTAGACGTTTTGATTTATCTAGAGAAAATCAAAACTCGAGTGGGATTTAATTGACTATTACACGATTAGAAGAAAGTATATAAAGATTAGAAGTAACGAAGTACTCCAATACAATAAAATATTAATTGATTTACGAAAATACAACTGTCTTCAAATGTATTATTGTACCGTCTCAACATTACAAATATTACGCTAGATGCATGCTAGATGGCAGTAGTGAGCAATGCCTTCTCGTCGAGAAGTTCTCGATCTATTATACATGATGGCAATGTTACTAGTCAAGAAGGCTTTGTTGATTCAGTTTCATTTTTATTAAAATGCAACATTCCACTTCAATTATCCGAATCCCAGTAATCAACGTCACTTTACAGATGATTTTCAATAAATCTTAATATTAAACAATCTCTGATACGTGACTATCCATAATATCATATAGCAGAAGATATAACATAACCTAACTAATATACACAAGTGTTAGAAAAGTTTTAATTAACGACGATGACATAAAATAATAAACATGAATAATTTTAAAAGGAATAATTATTGAATGTACAATTTTCAAATCTGAATGTGGTTGGTGGTTCAATTGATGTTATATTGGACGTGTGCGTAATAGAAGTGGAACTCGTTGATTTAGGCCTACATGGTGTATTCAACTTATTCAGAATTTCCGAATGAATAATTTTAAAAGAAATAATTAGTGAATGTACAATTTTCAAATTTGAATATGGTTGGTGGTTCAATTGATGTTATATATTGGACGTGTGCGTAATAGAAGTGGAACTCGTTGATTTAGGCCTACATGGTGTATTCAACTTATTCAGGATTTCCGAATGGTGCTCTTCATTTATTTGTAAATCGGATTTCAGAAGATGCATAGGTATGATCAGTGATTTTTATTAATTCTTGTTCTTGAATGCCAATGCGAGTCATATTTGAAACTGCTGTGCATCGATAGGAGTGGTCTGTAATTTTATATATATATATATATATATATATATATATATATATATATATATATATATATTGACGTCCAGACCAGCGCAGTTTCAAATGTTGGCAAACAAAGAAACAAATGCTAGGGACGCGATAAAATTAAACAAATACTAGGGACGCGATAAAATTAAACAAATGCTAGGGACGCGATAAAATTGTGCGATAAGCAGCCATGATTGGTTGAAATACATCCTTTCATACCGTTTTATTGGTCAAAAGTAGTATGACGTAGTAAGCGTGTAATAGTCTAGAGAAAATCAAAACTCGAGTGGAATTTAATTGACTATTACACGATTAGAAGAAAGTATATAAAGATTAGAAGTAACGAAGCACTGCAATACAATAAAATATTAATTGACTTACGAAAATACAAAACTGTCTTCAAATTTGTACCATCTCAACATTATAAATATTACGCTAATAGATGGCAGTAGTGTTATGAATAGCTGTTTTCTTATCAGTTGTGCCAACTATGGAATCTTCATTGAACTCTGTGGACAGTTACTGGTCAAGAAGGCTTTGTTGATTCAGTTTCATTTTTATTAAAACAGTTGCATTCCACTTCAATTATCCCGATCCCAGTAATCAACGTCACTTGATAGATGATTTTCAGTAAATCTTAATATTAAACAATCTCTGATACGTGACTCTCCATAATATCATATAGCAGAAGCTATAACAAACATAACCTAAATAATATAAACAAATGTTAGAAAAGCTTTAATAAGGGATGATGAAATAAACAAGAAAAGTTTTAATTAAGGACGATGAAATAAAAAACATACATGAATAATTTTAAAAGGAACAATTATTGAAAATACAATTTTTAAATTTGAATGTTTTATTGTTTGGTGGTTCAGTTGATGCTATATTGGACGTGTGCGTAAAAGAAGTGGAACTCGTTGATGTATATGGTGTATTCCTCAACTTATTCAGGATTTCCGAATGGTGCTCTTCATTTATTTGTAAATAGGGTTTCATGGAAGATGCATAGCTATGACCAGTGATCTTTATTAATTCTTGTTCTTGAGTGCCAATGTGAGTCATATTTGAAACTGCTGCGCATCGACTGGAGTGGTTTGTAATTTTCTGTTTTTTGACGTCCAGAGCAGTGCAGTTTGAAATGTTGGCAAACAAAGAAACAAATGCTAGGGTAGTGATAAAAACAAACAAATGCTAGGGACGCGATAAAATTGTGGAATAAGCAGCCATAATTGGTTGAGAGACTTCCTTTCGTACTGTTTTCTTTGTCAAAAGTAGTATGACGTAGTAAAAGTGTAATAGTCTAGAGAAAATCAAAACTCGAGTGGGATTTAATTTACTATTACACGATTAGAAGAAATAAAGTACTCTAACACGCTAAAATATTAATTGACTTACTAAAATTATTCTATTTGACTAATGGTACCTTCACCAAAACGTTTGAACGGAGCAGCCATTTTCAGTTGACTAACTAACCTATGCGGTAAACAAATGACGATCGCAAAGCATGTTATATAGTACCGTAAAGAATTTGCAGTTTGAAATGTTGGCAAACAAAGAGACAAATGCTAAAGGAGTGATAAAAACAAATGCTACGGAAGTGATAAAATTGTAGGATAAACAGCCATGATTGGTTGAAACACGTCCTTTCGTACCGTTTTATTGGTCAAAAGTAGTATGACGTAATAAAAGTGTAATAATGAACAGTAATCTCACTAGAGGATTTATCTACAGAAAATCAAAACTCGAGTGGGATTTAATTGACTATTACATGATTAGAAGAAGGTATATTCAAAATTAGAAGAAATAAAGTACTCTAGTATAATAAAATATGAATTGACTTAATAGAATTCTATTTCACTTATGTTAGCTGCACCGAAACGTTTGAACGGAGCCGCCATTTTCATTTGACTATCTAAGCTATACGATAAATAAATGACGATTTCAAATCGTGTGTTACAGTACTGTAAAGAATTTGCAGTTGGAAATGTTGGCAAACAAAGAAACAAATGCTAGGGAAGTGATAAAATTGTGCAATAAACAGCCATGATTGGTTGAAAGACTTCCTTTCGTGCCGTTTTATTTGTAAAAAGTAGTGTGATCTAGTAGAAGTGTAATAGTCACTTTAAAAAATCCGAAGCTAGTGTTTAAATTATTTTTGTATTACTATAGTACAGTATAATTTTGGACGTGATATGCCACATTTAAAGATATTTCTATCATATCCATTACACTGGATTGTAGCTTAGTCAGTAAGAATCCTCACCAATATGCTTATTAGATCGTCTTCTCTGGCCTAATGGTGGTGGTGGTGGTGGTGGTGGTGGTGGTGACAAGCTGTGTGACCTCCAAGAAGAAATGAACAGGAATCATCTCCACCATTGCTCTGCTCTATCTAAGCTGAGCGAAATGATCTCTACTGGGAAGACATGAACCTCATGATTCTATGACTTTTTTGTAATTGATTTTGTTGTTGTGCTATTTCTTTGTTTCTTTTATTTTCAATTTTTATAATAATATGGTTGTATTTAGGCCTAGCATTTGTTTATTTTTATTTATGTCTGTATCATTGTAAAGTAAAGTAAATGAATAACAAAATAAATAAATACATACATAATATATTCCTCCAGTATGATTACATTCAAAGCATTGTTTTGAATAAATACTTCTTTAGAATCTTGCTATTTGTAAAATATCCATATCTCTTCACTTTTTTAATCTGTATTATTTTCTCTCTTGTTATTCAATCATCTTTGAAATTGAACTTTAATTATATTTATTTTTATCCTTTAGTTCTATTTGCAGAACATTCATAATCAGTAATCACTTACTACCATCAACATATTTTTAATAAAATCTACTGGTGTGCATCTAATTCGCATATGTGAACCTATGTTCTTGTATTTTAATTAAATTCTATATTTATTATTTTAAATTAATAAGTTAAATCGAAAATATAATTTATAATATATCTTAGTTTCACTATTCACGTTTACACATAAATGTAAAACTAGCAGTGAAAATACTTTTAAATAATTACTTCGGTATAGCTTGAATAGTCACAGATAAACGAACTGCAATTTGTTTAAATAACACCAGGAAAGAAGATAACGGGACGGATCTGATTTTGAGGAGAAAATTCTAAATTTCTGTAAAATTTAATGCCAGAAAAATGACGAAAAAGCTTGCTGTAAGACTAGTGCCAAGTTTTTCGTAGGTCTATACGTACTCCTGATGGGATTCGATCCCTACGTTGTCTGTCCACATTGAACGTATAGTCATATAAACTCGAGTAAGGAAATAGTTATATTTAAAGAAATGCTACATAGATACCCTAAATTCCACTTCCTGTATCTTTCATAGTTCTTCCGTCAAGACATCCTTGTAAAGTTGAAATGTAAGAACTGTCCTTAGATCGCTCTTGTCTTGAACGCTCGCCACGGCAGCTGGAAGCGGCAACAATGAAGGTGAGGAAACTGCAGTGAGATGAAAAGTCTCCGCAGCAAATGGCAGCGCGAAAGTTGGAAACGAGAAGAAAGGCGTCGGGGGAGGGGGAGACAAAAATGATGTCGGCTGTAATCTTGATTTAACGCGCTGCTTTGTGTCTCAGCAGCGGCTCGTTAAAACAATGCATTCCTGACGTGCTGATCACTGTGCCTTACGTGCCTGAAGAAGTTTGTGAATTAGAGATATAGATTTTATTGTTGTAAAGGTATATAATTTATAAGAAATAATTATAGCGGTTATGAAGTTCGTGACCAGTATAATTTATTTAAATAGCTAGCTAGCTATTTATAAAACAAAAATGTTTCTAGCCACTACCGTAAGAGCCAGGCTCATGTACGGTGTGGTTTTACCCAATAATATAACATAAAATTTACAAGAACAGTTAATTAAATACAGTCGTCGTCTTCCTAACAAGTATTAGGCCGAGTGGCCTGTTACGGTCTCAAACTAGAATTTTCAGTCCATCTCTTCTTCGGACGACTCAGAGAACTTTTGCCATGCGGATGGTAATGAAACATTCAATTAAATATAGTAACTTAATTCAAACCAATAAATAACACACAAATGCAAAAAAAAAAAAGAGAGAGAAAAAGAGAGAAAAAACACATTTAATATAAATTGACAATCCGACAGAAGCCAGTGATATTCAGTAAAAACATGAATATAGTCGACAGAAATGAAAGATAAAAAAATACATTTGTTAATATTATATATCATGAATAATTTTATAAATTTATTTTATGCTCGATCATGCCGAAATGTAGTAATTATACACCTGGTAGCAGTCCTTTAATGCATGTCATTAAAGTACACCTATTCATTAAAGGTCAGGTTTTCGATTATTCTCGGATATGCAATCGAAAGACAACGAGGGAAACGTCACGGAGGCTGGAAATCCAATACTGTCGCAGAAGGTTATGTTCTGTTACTATAATAATTGGAGTTAATTGTAAATAATATTCAAATAAATTCAATTTGTCATCTCGTTTTTCAATGTCGAATTCAATTTCAAGGTTATATCAAGACTAATGTTCATCTTACTATTATCAAGGTCGTCGATATTCGTTTCCCGGAAAAAATCAATACTTTCGCGTCTGCGCACATCTCACAATTCATGAGGTAGGCTTTTGCACTCACTCACATAACATTAACATGAATACTTACGAATAATTTCAAGTTAAAAATATGGTAGAACATAAAAAGTCGTATGAAACTTGCCTATAATGGTAATTAAGACGCTTGTATGAAAATTATGAAACTCGCTTGCGCTCGTTTCATAAACATCCTCGCGTCTTAATTACTATCATTATAGGCTCGTTGCATAATGTACTATTTTAAAAGCTTCAATTTTAAAATATTTGAAATTTGGAAAATGATTTGTAATTTTATTATAAAGTCTTGGGCCGAAACTAACACCATGTTTAAGAGGTGCACTTGTAAATAATAAATAATATGTCTTATAATGACTTATAAAATTAAAAAAATATTTTATCTAATGACGGGTATTGTACTTACGTCTTTCACCGAAGCGTCTCCATCTATGAGTGATGCGTCGAAGCTGTAGTTTTTTAGCCATTGGTGCAGCATAGGAGGAGAACTGAAAATCACCACATAGTGGAATGCCTGTAGATGAAATGGAAGTGCCCCGCGAAAACTACGTCCGAGCACCGTCTTTGCCCATCACAAATGCCGAGTCGAACCCGGGTTATCAGCGTGAAAAGCCGACTCCAGCCATTCGACTAACGGTGAGCCAAATCGAAATATTTAGGTTCATAATTCAAGATTACATTACCTAGCCGTGTAAAGCAACTGGAAAATAAAACATTAATGATTTTCTCATCATGACAGCCTTGAAGGTAGTTCAGTGCACTGTAACGGTTGTAGATACGAAGCGATAAAATTCATTACCTACCTACCTTCAGAAGAGAAGTACAAAAGTGGAAAGTCTCATGTCTTAGATTTTCACATTTAAAAAATAAGAAAGTGGGAGCAATAAGTCAGTAGTCTGCATTGTATCCGGAACTTGATTAGCTGCATACTCTCTAATTGTAAAATAAATGTCATATTGAAGAATTATTTGAGAAGAACGTAAATTTTCTGTGGACGGTAGCCCATATATATTTTTTCTACAGCAGTCAGTTACGAATATTTTAATTGTTTTCTTAGTTGGCGTGTTCAGAATAAAAGTTATTTGTGTTAATTTATATTCGAAATAAAATGAAGGTACGTAGCTGTATTTCTCACGAAAATTAACTTCAAGATTTCCATGAGAATATTACACGTTTCATTATTTCTTTTATAAATGGTGTGATTTTGTCCCTAAGGGTAGCCTTTTCGCCTAAACAGCTAGATGGATTTTGGGGATCCAAAGATCTCCATCCATTTCAATGAAAAAATTCAAATAATAAACACTTCTTTATAGATATATCGATTACCATACTTTTACAATACGTTTTAAGTATCGGTATGTACCTAATTGTCCCAACTTGGCCACTTTTCATGTCACAAAAGTAGGAACAAAATTTGAGGATTCTTTACTTATAACTTCCAAGTCTGTTAATCTTTAATAGTTGCCAACTATTTTACACAAAACATGTGCATGTGTGTATATCCAATATCTACTCACTTCACTTGCGTGATTTGAGTTCCGTGTACTGCGGATAGATAGCAGGACTGTGGCCCATTTTCAAGTAGTACACCTCTTCGAGGGGCCACGCTATGCATGATGTGTATCTGCGAAGCGTTACGTCGTATGTGTATGTATGTATTTATTTATTAACACTACAATTGGGTATACACCCGGTGGCAGTGATATATAATATACAATAATACCATTACAATTATACAATAATTACAGCAATAAAAAATAAAATAAACCTAAATTTATTTTTAACTATAAATAAATAGATGCAATAAATAAATAGATGCAAGGGTAAGTGTATTTGTAAGTGTAGTGTATGGAATAGGTAAGGGATGTTATGAAGATGAGGAAGGAAGAAGGGGAAACTCGGTGCCGGCGCGTAGCCTACTCCTGTCGAATAACGCCAAAGGGGCCGCCAGGTCAATATTGTCATACGCCTTCTCTTCATATGCACTGCTTACACAAAACATAATTTTCCTGATCTTGTTTTATTCCTCGGCCTCACTTCATTTCAGCCCCTTTTGTCTGATTACCTGGTTTAGGTTTTTTCCGAGGTTTTCCCCAATCATAAGGCAAATGCCAGGTAATCTTTTGGCGAATCCTCGGGCCTCACCTTATCTCACTACATCTCGCCAAAATATTGTAAAAAATTGTATAAAATTGCAAAATTTTGAAATTGTAAAAATTGTAAAAAAATTTGTAAAAATTGTAATTATTATGTTTGTAATCTTGCAAAATTTTGACTTGTTCCACATCTTAAAGCTTCATTGCTAATTTAAGATATATAGAATATAATAAATGAAATGAAATACCGTAAAACTTACTATGCACACACCTAACCCAAGTAACACCTAAATGAAGAATTGAAATAAAACTCATAGGGTGCTATTCATAGACATTTCGCTAGCCCGCGCTACGAGCGTGCTAAACTAGCCCTGGCTATCGACTGATTACGTGTGCAGGATTTATATCAATCATATCGCTAACACTGGTTTATGAATACGAAAAACGTTAGTTCGTTGATCATCACCGGAAGCCAGCGCTAAGAATGTCTATGAATACGGCCCATATAGTCTTAAAAAATTTCAATCATTTATTATCATAATACACTGCTCTCTTAAATTGCCTGAGTATATTGGGGATTAAGTCAATGGCTTTCCCAAAACACGCTATGATGTATTTCATATAAAACAATTTTCATCTCGAAAAGGAAGAAAAAATGAGCAAAAGTGTGTTAAATTTTTTGTTTGAAATATCTCAAAGAATAACCTCCTGAAATTTATGGCATTGCTTACGGTTCACTCAGTGTAATCTATATTCGTGTTCATGACTTTAAGATGACACTTTTCGTCTGAACGTCGAGATTTTAAAGAATTGAGCGATAGAAAAAATGTTATAGTGGGCAAAGGGACTGGAATGCTATCAGGGACTGGAATGCTACCTGCATACTTACTAAAGGCTTTACCAAAAATGTTGTAAAAATAGGCTTAAGGACTTTACTAATAGACGGTAGTATATTATACACATTATTTAAAGGGTGTAATTGATATTTTCTTTATTTGAAGTGTTGTATCAGTGAAGAAGTGTGTTGTGTCAGTGAAGTGTGTTGTCAGTGAAGTGAGTTGTGTAAGTGAAGTGTGTTTCTGTCAGTGAAGTTTTATAGTTTAAAGTGGCAGTACAAAGTATTTGAATAGTGAAATGTTTTTGTGCGAGATCGTGCGTATTTGCTTGGTTTCCGCACAAAACCAATCCGCGGAAAGTCTAAAATTCCACATTCAGTATTCCCAACCTAACACACATAACAATTCCCCTCTTCTTACCGCTTAAGTGACATATTGATTTTACTGCTTTAGGCTTTTAACATATTATTTTTAGAGACGTTCAATATAGTAATAATTATAAATTGGAAACTTACCACTGCAATTTCACCTAAATTGCATTGTTAATTATTGTTTTTAAATATTTTAAAAAATTAAGTAAACTCTACAACTCCACTAAAGTTACTGCATTCGTGATGTAAGTAACATTAAGGAAGCCGTGAAAAAATCAACAAGATTCCAGACTCATCATAGACTGGGGGAAAAAAAAGAGACAGACGTATAACACGGCCTGCTGGAGTATAGTAAACACAGAAAACATTTTCAAGCAACAATGTTGAAGATAGATATTTTTGTTTTGCAAATTTGCCGTCATTGAACAGAAACCAAGATGGAGATTTCATTGCAACTAATTAGAAATTCGTCTTTCAGGTATGTAATAAACGATCTTCGCACAAAATAATGTACAATACACGAGCGGTATGTTTTCTTTCAATTCTCGGAAATTAAAAAAGCTCAACTACGTTTCGCTTTTTCAAACTTTTCCTCGAACATGAAAACTTCAACATACCGCTCTTGTAACGCATATTAGGCCTACTATTGATGTGTTAGTAAAATCAGGGTAGAATCAGTGAAATGTGTCTTAGTTCTAGTGCAGTGAGTGAGTTGTCAGCGAAATGAGTGTAATGCTGAAAGGTACTTGTGCAGGTATGAATATATCATACTCGTGGGTTTTGGTTCGAAATTAGAGTTAAGATAGAAATTAGATTTACTTAAATGTTATTTTAAGTGATCGTGCTTTATTTAATTTAGGATGCTCCCTGTTATTATTATTATTATTATTATTATTATTATTATTATTATTATTATTATTATTATTGTCATTATTATTATTGTCATTATTATTATTATTATTATTATTATTATTATTATTATTATTATTATTATTATTATTATTGAATCGGTCCACACAGAAAGGGCTTCAGTCACAAATTTAAAAAAACGAGATATAGATGGAAATCATATCTTTATGGGTGGCTCCATCGGCCTGTGCAGAAAGGTATTCAGTCCAATGCTTGGAAAGATAGAAACTGAAGCGTCAGGCTCAGAGTTCTATGCAGAAAGGAATAGAGTAGGCATTTACAGAATGTTTTCTTTAGTTTTCTCAAAACTAGGTCTAATGGACTAAAGCCCTTTCTGTATGGAGCGATTCTATTATTATTATTATTATTATTATTATTATTATTATTATTATTATTATTATTAATTTATTATTAATTGTATTTTTTATTGATTGTGTTTATTAGTAATTGTTATTATTGAGTGTAATTAGTTATCACTGCCATCCGGTATATACCCATTTGCATTATGAATAAATACATACATACAAAAGTGCCATGTACTAGTGATTATTTTAATGTTTGCGTAATAAGGAACTATGTCATTTATTGCACCTTTTATTACATCTCGTATGAAAGCCAAGACACCTGTAAGAATGAAGCGGAGATGAAAGTCTGGCCGGAATCGAATCCCTGTCGTGTTGCTTTAGAACTGTGGCTCTCAATGAGTTATTGCTATCTTTGTATTGGAGTCTTTTCACGAACAATAATGGAAGGATATCCATGCGACCCATTGTGGTCCCTGGGCCAATATTTGAGAACCTCTGCCTAGTGGAAGGGAGAGAACTGAAGAAAAGAATAGAGGAAAATCCTTGCATTGAGTTGCTTTTCTTCTCTTCCTTTATCCATTTTTATTTTTGGAGAGAACCTGAAACCATTACTTCTCCGTAGATAATGGGATAGAACTGTCTGCTGTGGAAATACAATGCCGAGCTCTACGGGCGGTATCAACACATAAGCTCTTTCTTAGTGCATTTCGCGTAATTTTAACATATTGTTTCCCGAGAACATTATGTAATTACATGTTTATATTTTCCATTTCTCTCGGGATTTATTAAAAAATCATGAACCCTTTTAAATCCCTGATAAATTCCTCTGAAGTAGTATAAAATATACTTGAACTCATGCCACAGGAAGGTTTTTATTTATTTATTTAATTAATTAATTAATTTATTTATTTATTTATTTATTAGTTTTTAGGTATAATTTTTTATTTAGAATAATAATAATAATAATAATAATAATAATAATAATAATAATAATTATTATTATTATTATTATTTTATACAGTCATTACTTTATTTTTCCATTAACACTAATATCTAGGTAATTGCCATTGTCTCAATGTAACACGTGCTGTACTGATCATACTAATTGTACTATTCCTTTAGTTGTGAGATTATATTCATATGTATTAATTCTTTTTTTTAAGTTAATAATTGTGTACTAGAATGTATTTTCCTGTTTGTGATTATATATTCAGTCTCATTTTTATTATATATAATTTTATTATTATTATTATTATTATTATTATTATTATTATTATTATTTCAAAGTTAATACTGATTGTGTATATGTATTCGATCTCTCTTTTTTACTTTATTATGTTTATTATTATTTTTAAGTAATATTTGTATACCGGTATGTATTTTTCTGTATGTGATTTGATCCTGGTTGAGTGGAAGAGAAGGCTTGATGGCCTTAACTCTGCCAGGGAAAATAAAACTATTATTATTATTATTATTATTATTATTATTATTATTATTAATTTACCTATTTAAAATTAATATAAAATCAAAATATAACAGTCATTTTCTTCGTCAAATATTAATAGCTACAAGAATGAAGACTTAAATTACCGGCACCATTGTGTATTTCAGACCTTCACCGTTACGTCGTATTCTAAGGCAGTAGTTTATAAAATTTTTGATCCCGGATCTCTTTCGAATCGCAAAAAGATTGACGGATCATGTAAGTTAAATTTATTTAATTGCTAGATTAACATAGATGTAAATTTAATATGATTTTTTATTTATATTCTGTATGTACTTAACATCGACTATATGTCTGCTACATTATTTTAGGTACCATACACAGCCATGAATTCATAAACATGCAGTTGTATTTATAAACTGCGTGTAATTTTTTAGTAATTACTTACATAATTATAAAAAATTACCTTCAAATTGTTAATATGAAGAATGTTGTTATTGCCTCGTCTTTCAGCTCACCTGGTCTTACGCCTCTGTACCATTTTCATCGTCAGTTTTCGCACTTTTCACCAACATATACTGACACTGTTTTAATCCTTCAAGTTCACGTTAACAAAATTGTTTATTGTTATTTTTACATTAGGGGTGGTTTGTTCCCAAATATCTACGCAGTCTTGCGGGCAATAAAGAACTGTTACTCAACTATTTAACTCTCACATAGCACTTGCATGTTACATAGCACACAAAGAGTGTCTAAAGCAATTTTATCGCCTGTGTATGTAAATTCAAGAGCAAAATTTTCGTTGAATCACTCGTTTTTGTATTGTATTGTATTGTATTGTATTTATTAACATTCCATGGTATTCATACATTGTTTCACAGCTAGAATATGGAACAAGTTAAAAAACTTAATACTATTGTACAATCTTAATTTATAGTCACAGTCTAGATGAAATATATACAGAAGAGATTTACAATATAGTCTACTAGTACAACACAAAGTTTTAGTACCAATGTCATGAAGTGTTATTGAATGTCATGAATTCACCTACATAATAGAAGGCGTGAGAAATTAGGTACTTCTTTAATTTGGCCCTAAATAATCTTAAGTTTTGAGTTTCATTTTTTATATCGATAGGGAGGTTATTACAAATTTTTGCTGCCATGTAACGCACTCCTTTTTGATAGCACGATAGACTTGCCGATGGAGTATGAAAGTCATTTTTTGACGTGTATTTATGCTATGAACTGTTGAATTAGTTACAAAGTTTTCACGATTACATACGAGGAAGAATATTAATGAAAAAATGTACTGACAAGCCATGGGCATTATTTGTAGGTTTTTAAAAATAATCCTACACGATTCCTTAGATTTGGCACCTACTATTATTCTAATTACTCTTTTTTGTAATAGGAATATATTGTTACTATCTGTGGAATTTCCCCAGAATAATATTCCAAAACTCATTACCGAGTGGAAGTATGCAAAGTATATTGTTTTTAAGGTATTGATATTTGCTATCTTTTGCATAGATCTAATAGCAAAATATGCTGAATTTAGTTTGGGGGTAACTTCTTTAATATGGTTTTTCCAATTTAACACATTATCGATTTATAAGCCAAGAAATTTGGTTGTTGTTGTTGTTGTTTCTAATAGGGATCTATTGTTAATTATTGCGCTTTAAATCTGCGAGGTTGAATTTAAGATAGGATTTAAATTGAATCATGTTAGTTTTGTTACAAATTAATACTAATTTATTGACTGAGAACCAGTCGCATGTTTTTAAGAGAATTCCTTCTGTTGAAGATTGGAATGTGTTGGAGTTATTGACTGTAATTACTATACTTGTGTCATCTGAAAATAATATGGAATGACCTACATCTTTTATTAGGGGAGCAAGATCATTTATGAACACTAGAAAAGTAGGGGACCTAATATTGAACCTTAAGGAATTCCATTAAATTAGCACTGGAGTGTGATAAATGACAAGATGAGGTTTCTGAATTTGTAGAACTGTCATAAATAATTTACCATGCATAGCTATGAGTTCATAAACATGCAGTAGTATTTATGAACTACGTGTATTTTTTGCAGTAATTACATGTATTATAACACAATTACCTTCAAATTGTTAATGTGAAGAATGATGTTGTTTTATGTTTCGAACTCAATTTTAAAATAAATAATTGTGTATTGGCAAAATACTCTGAGCGAGAACTGAAGTTGATGTCACAAGATCTCCGAAGTTGATTGTATGCAGTTTGCAGTAAATTAGTGGCCTGTGTTATGAAACGATGTGAATACATCAGTATTTAGAGTTGTGCTCAAAATAGCGATCTCCAAATAGAATCGAGTATTAAAACATCGAAGTATGGATTGTTTTATCCTCTCTGCCAATAATTGTAGTTTGAATTCTTGCAAGAAGTTCATATGAAGGAACTTCTGGTGAATTGTAGAATTAGATTTTGTGTACAGAGGAAGGATTAATTATCTAATTACTCGAAGTTGTAATAAAGTATTGTGACTTGTAATAAAATTCTTTACTGAAACCGTACCGGATAGGGATTTCCATTTTCATATTCATTTTTTAGACTCCCTGTATTAATTCCAGAAGTTTGTATCAATAACGGAAACGCCCTGTATATACTACTTACTCTGATTAATCAGTGCATATGCCTTAATATATTAATTCCATTTATGTAATTATCTCCCCTGGCACTTTGTAGGCATTTCGTTAATGGCCAGCAGTGTAAATGAACAGCGACCATCCTTGTATTATCGTGTGCTTTGGAAGTTTCGGTTTTGACAAAGATAAAAAGAAAGTTGGAGATGAAGAGAGGGGGGAATTTTGCGCTCTGTAGTTGTAATATCGTGTTTAGCCAAATATAAGACATCATTTCCATCCGATTTTGTTTGAAAAATGGGGAAGATATGAGCGAAGCTGAATTGCAATAAAAAGGAAGCAAAGCTTGGAATGACTAGTAATATAAAAAAATGTGCACAAGTATTTTAAATTCACACTGCATTTCTACACGCATCATGAATCAATGCTGATTCGCTACTTTGCTTTCCAATATCTGTGACGAAAACATATCACATTATTAGCTACAATTCAAATTTAAACTAAAAATACTGCAGTGATTTTTGCTAAGTTCAACAAAGAAAATATTTCAAAATATAATTTATTGGAACTTAATAATGTGTTTAAGGGGAGTGGGTAGTGATGCCTATGCAATTGAAACATTTCGATACAAAAGTTTAGTTCAATATTTCTAGGCTTTTAGTGCTCAGAGTGGAATAAAAATTTCCATGCTCATACAATCAAACATTCTGAATTCAGTGGTATAAAAGACAATTAAATAGTTCCGTAACCAAGTGCAAAATAAAGGCCCTAACCGATAACCTCTTTTCCCACTTTGCTAAGTGTACCTCATTGTTCAGGTGCACATTACTAGCTACAATCTTCACTCATATACCTTGTATTTTGTTAAGTTATCAAGTAATGTATATTGTAAATTCCAAAGCAAAATTTAGTTAAATAC